>NW_024098147.1:0-110000 GCF_016545835.1 Crotalus tigris | reverse complement strand
CATAGTTCCCCCATCTTGGCTCAGGAATTCTGGGAGTTGAAGTCCACGAGTCCTGAGGGGGCCATAGTTCCCCCATGCTGGCTCAGGAATTCTGGGAGTTGAAGTCCATGAGTCATGAGAGGGCCATAGTTCCCCCATGCTGGCTCAGGAATTCTGGGAGTTGAAGTCCACCAATCATAAAGGGGCCATGGTTCCCCCATGCTGGCTCAGGAATTCTGGGAGTTGAAGTCCACCAATCATAAAGGGGCCATGGTTCCCCCATGCTGGCTGAGGAATTCTGGGAGTTGAAGTCCATGAGTCATGAGGGGGCCATAGTTCCCCCATGCTGACTCAGGAATTCTGGGAGTTGAAGTCCCCCAGTCATGAGGGGGCCATAGTTCCCGTATGCTGGCTCAGGAATTCTGGGAGTTGAAGTCCACGAGTCATGAAGGGGCCATAGTTCCCCCATGCTGGCTCAGGCATTCTGGGAGTTGGAGTCCATGAGTCATGAAGGGGCCGTAGTTCCCCCATGCTGGCTGAGGAATTCTGGGAGTTGAAGTCCACAAGTCATAAAAGGGCCAAGTTTGAAGACCCCTGTTCTACCTCAACCAGGAAAAGCCGCGTTGGGTTTATGTCTTCAAACGTTCAGGATGGGATTAGTAGGGCACCCTGGAAATCTGCAGCTGACGACGTGAGCATGAGGAAGGACATCAAGATCAATGGCAAAGGCCTCATCCTTTCCTGCTTCTACCAGCAGTGGTCTTCATCTTTTTTTTTTTTTAAAATCTGAGATGTGGACTGAAATAAAAGAGGATCTTTCAGGAGACATAGTAATAGGGTTGGGAGGACCCTGGAGGTCTTCTAGTCCAACCCCCTGTTTGAGCAGGACACTCTCTCTATATCAGTGGTTCTCAACCTTTTTAATGCCGCGACCCCCAACCGGTCGTAAGTTGAGGACTACTCAACCGGTCGTAAGTTGAGGACGACTCAACTGGTGCAGCACCGTTTGCAGACTGGGACTTTTGGTGGGCTCAGCAGGGCAGAGACAGCCTGGACAATTCCTATTGGCTTTGGAAAGCCAATAGAATTAGACTCTATTCAAGAGAGTCTCTTCTATTCGCTTTCAAAAGCCAATAGAATAAAAGGGAGGAGCACAGCTGAGGAAAAGGGGAAAAAAATGGCGGACTGCGTTGTTTGGCGACCCCCGTGAAATGGTCGTTCGACCCCAAATGGGTTCCCGACCCACAGGTGGAGAACCACTGCTCTGTATCATCCCAGACAAATGGCTGTCCAGGCTGTTCTTGAGAGCCCCCAGTGATGGAGCAGCCACAACATCTGGAGGCAAAAGGTTCCACTGATTAATTGTTCTCGCTGTCAGAAAAGGTCTCCTTCGTTCCTTCATTTCTCCTTCTCTCCTTGGTGAGTTTCCATCCGTTGCCTCTTGTCCTGGCTTCAGGGGCTTTGGAGAATAAGTGGACCCCCTCTTCTCTGGGGCAGCCCCTCAGATATTGGAAGACTCCAACTATGCCACCCTTAGTCCTTTTCTTCTCTAGGCTTGACGGACCTGGTGCATTTCGTTGATTAGACGTGTGATTAACAGGAGGAGCATCCATGAAAAATGAAAAACCCAACAGACATTTTGCTGCACGGGCCTTCCTGGCCCAGAGGCTCCCCTGGAAGAGACGGATCAAGCAGCCCCCATCTTGGGAAGCCCTTTGCCCAGGTTCTCTCATCAGAGTCTGCTTGGAATAGGAAGACCCTTGCTGTGGAGCAACCAGGCAGATTGGGGCCCAGGCTGGCATTTACAAGAAACCTGCAACGCGAGAAAGGGTGGTTGAAGGTCTTCACTCGGTGAAAAAAGATGAAGGGGGGCAGGGGGAGGGGAAAGAGAAGAAGGAGAAGACGTTTTATGTAGAAGGAGAAGGAGAAGAAGGTGGAGGAGGAGAAGGAGGAGAAGAGGAAGGGTTATGTAGAAGGAAGAGGAGAAGGAGAAGAGGAAGAATTATGAAGAAGGAGGAAGGAGGAGAGGAAGGGTTATATATAAGGAGGAGAAGGAGAAGAAGGGTTATGAGAAGGAGGAGGAGGAGGAGGAGGAGGAGAGGGATATATAAGGAGGAGAAGAAGGAGAAGGAGGAGAGGAAGGATATATAAGGAGGAGGAGGAAAAGGAGAAGAAGGAGGAGGAGGAGGAGAGGAAGGGTTATGGAGAAGGAGGAGGAGAAGGAGAAGGAGAATTATAAAGAAGGAGGAGGAGGAGGAGAGGAAGGGATATATATAAGGAGGACGAGGAGGAGAAGGAGGAGGAGGAGAAGGAGAAGAAGGGTTATGTAGAAGGAGGAGGAGGAGGAAGAGGAGGAGGAGGAGGAGGGGGGGGAAGGATTATATATGAGGAGGAGGAGAAGGAGAAGAAGAGGAAGGGTTATATATGAGGAGAAGGAGGAGGAGGAGAGGAAGCATTATTTAGAAGGAGGAGAAGGTGGAGAAGGAGGAGGAGAAGGGTTATGGAGGAGGGGGAGGAGGAGGAGGGGGCTAGGCCTGAACCCTGCAGTGGGAATTGCTCCTTGGCCCTAAACAGCCAGGCCAGGGGGGGGGGGGCTTGCTGCGCACAGGGGAAAAGAGTGAGCCAAGGGCTGGGTGTCCCTACCTGGGTGCCACGCACACTCCAGGGCCCGCTGGAGCCCCAGGGGGTGAGGGGGCAGCAGGGCTGAGTCTGGCTCCAATTCTGTGGAAAGGCAGAGGAGAAAGACCCTCCGATGCTCAGGAATGTCAGCTGGACCTCCTCCCAATCATGGGCAGGCAGGCTGCCATTTGGGGGCTAAAGGACACACTTAGGATTATCTCTCTCTCTCTCTCTCTCTCTCTCTCTCTCTCTCTCTCTCTCTCTCTCTCTCTCTCTCTCTGTCTCTCTCTCTCTCTCTCTCTGTGTGTGTGTGTGTGTGTGTATGTGTGTGTATGTGTGTGTGTGTGTGTGTGTGTGTGTATCACAATAGAACCTATGCGACAAAACCTGCAGAGTACAAAAGTCATCATCTGAGGGCAAACGGTTTGATTTCTCCCAAGGCACCAACTGTGGTTTTGTAAAAACTGAAAAGGAAAACTTAACACATCTCTGGGTGTTGCGCTTCACACAGGAAAACCATCTACTGGAAAACGTGGGGCTGGTTTTGACAAGATTCGCACCCAGATCCAGTCACCTGGAAGCCCCGAGGACCTCCGAAAAAAAGAGGAAAAGAGTCTCATTTTATCCACCAATATTGCGCTCTGCAGCTCAGAGATGCAACATCTGATATTCTTTGCAGCAGCCCGCTAATAAAGGACGCAAAGCTGTTTTACATAACGGTTCAACTGGCTCTTTTTAAGTCAAGTGTGCAGGATTTTTCATTGGGGGGGGGAAGGAACAGCTGATTTGTTGACTAGATGATTGACACCAGAAATAGGAGCTATCTCACGCTGAGAGAAGAAAGAATTTTTTTTTCTATTTAAATTCCCATTAAAATTTCACTTTTCTTTGTGTTGGAAACTTCCTTGCTCATTCACTTTCTCTACAGTGAAATACATCCCGAAGCCTGGAGCATTTCACCTTAGCAGGGAACGTGCTAAATAAATTACTGTGTAGACCGATCCTATTGTTTCATTTGCAATGGGGTGCCTTTCCTTATTCTCAATTATTTTCAAATGGATAGATATTATGCAGATGATATAGGCATATAGATATTCTGCAGGATGGATAGATATAAGAAGATATGTAGATGGTGTTGATATAATTATATAGATGTAGATATATAGATGATATTGATATAGATGATATGCTGTATGTAGTAATATACAGAGACAGAGATTTATTTTTAAGCCATCTAGAGTCTGTCCTATTTCTGCTTCTCCTCCTCCTCCTCTTCTTCCTCTTCCCTTCTTCCTCTCCTTCCCCTCCTCCTCCTCCTCCGAGATACATAGTGATAGATAGATAAGATAGAGAAAGAGGGAGAGAGAGAGAGACAGAGACAGGGAGATAGACAGAGTGATAGATAGAGATAGACAGAGATAGACAGAGAGATAGATAGATAATAGAGAGACAGAGAGATAGATAGATAGATAGAGAGAGATAATAGAGAGATACAGATAGATAGATAGATAGATAGATAGATAGATAGATAGATGATAGATAGATATAGAGAGATAGACAGAGATAGAATAGAGAGAGAGAGATACAGAAAGACAGATAGATAATAGATAGATAGATAGATAGATAGATAGATAGATAGATATAGATAGACAGAGATAGACAGAGATAGATAATAGAGAGATACAGAGAGATAGATAGATAGATAGATAGATAGACAGAGAGAGAGATAATAGAGATACAGATAGATAGATATAGACAGATAGATAATAGATAGATAATAGATAGATAGATAGATAGATATAGACAGAGAGAAGAGAGATAGATAGAGATAGAGATAGATATAGAGATAGCTAGATAGATAATAGATAGATAGATAGATAGATAGATAGATAGATAGATAGATAGATAGATAGATAGATAGATTTTATTTTTGAAAGCTACCTAGTTACTGAGAGTGGATAGCCATGTAAATTCTCTTAATAAATAAATACATACATATAGATGATATAGATATAGATATGTAGATAATATTGATATAGATGATATGCTGTATATAGTAATATAGAGAGACAGAAATTTATTTTTTAAGCCATCTAGATAGTCTCTCCTTTTACTTCTGCTTCTCCTCCTCCTCCTCCTCCTCCTCCTCTTCCTTCTCTTCCTCTGAGATACGTAGGTAGGTAGGTAGGTAGGTAGGTAGGTAGGTAGGTAGGTAGGTAGGCAGGCAGGCAGGCAGCCAGATAATAGATAGATTTTATTTTTGAAAGCCACCTAGAGTTATGAAAGTGAGTGGATGGCCATGTAAATTCTCTTAATAAATACATACCTACATAGAGATGATACAGATATATAAATGACAGAGCTATCCTTCCCTGTTCATTTTGTGAAGCAGCTCGAAGTGCGTCATGCCAACTGCCTGGCTCCTGCGTCTCCTTGGGGGCAAATACCGCTGACTCTGGAAACCGCTTTGCGGGGGCTGCAAAGCAGTGTGAAGTGGCCTATAAGTCTAAGGGCTACAGCTGTTTCCCATCCTCAGGCCATGCCTTGCAGCATCAGCATCCTCAGAGGCTTGCAATGAATGAATGTGAATGCAGAAGGGGGCAGCACGGGACCTCCACTGTGCATGGGGGGGGGGGGCTCTCCCTGGGGAAAGAAGACGGAGCATGTGCTTCTCCTCTCCCCCCCCCTCCATAAGTTGCAGCAGCCCCTTCCTCGGTTCTCTTGCTCGCTGAGCACCTGTGCTAGTTCTACTCCAGAGTAGGGATCAAAGTAGGGGCATCTTTTGCCCCTGACTATCCTAGCAGAACTGAGAAATTTGCCCAGACTTTCTGAACCACCCATACTGAGTTGCATTCATTACAATCGTTCATCCCCCCCATCGGAGTTTGTAGACTTTGGGGTGGGGTGGGGGGTGGTCAGGGGAGGGTAGAGATGGGAAGGCCTGGGGAAAAAAACTGGAAAAATTGGGGGGGGGGGAGAAACAGGTTTTTTTTTCTATTTTTTCCAAACAGGGGAAAAAATGGGGGGGAAACCACCCTGTTTTTCTCCCAATTTTTCCGGGTTTTTTTCCCCAAGCTGAGGGCTGGAACTGCTTTTCATATTTTGCTTCTGTCTGCCTTTTTAAGTGCCCCTCCGGGCAAAAGAGGGTCTTAAGCTCAGTTCCTTTCCAGGCCTGTCTTGGGATGCATGCCTGGGAAAGAAGCCTCCCGGTTCAAACTAGCTTTCCTTCTACTACAAAATAGTCCTATGCACAAACAAGCACCCTTTGGGTGTCCCCGCGTCCTTTCCAGAATTGCTGGGGGCGGGGGGGGGGAAACGAGGGGCTTTGCAGTCACACACGACATTTGATACTCGAGGGAGTTAACCTTTGCAGGTCCCCAGCCGAACAGAGCCCCAGCCTGCAGCAGACTGGACTCCAGGAACCGAGGCCCCTGCAAAGACAGATGTCCCCAACATATTCTCGCCCCCCCCCCTTCAGAAAGACATTTAGGAATGGATAGAATTTGTCCACCGGTGCTCCTAAATGTTCCTCGGTCAATCTGTCCAGATTTGGGAGGGATCTGTCCTCCCATAGATTAAAGATCAAAGAGAGAATCAACCTGGAATTAAGGAGAAACTTCCTGACAGTGAGGACAATTAACCAGTGGAACAGCTGGACACCAGAAATCGTGGGCACCCCATCCTTGGAGATCTTTAAAAAGAGACGGGACATTCACTTGTCTGAGATGGTTTAGGTTCTCCTGCTTGAGCAGGGGGCTGGACTAGAAGACCTCCAAGGTCCCTTCCAGATTCTATTCTATTCTATTCTATTCTATTCTATTCTATTCTATTCTATTCTTCTTATTCTATTCTGTTATTCTGTTCTGCTCTTATTCTGTTGTTATTCTGTTGTTATTCTTTTCTATTCTATATCTGTTCTATTCTATTCTAAATCTGTTCTATTCTATTCTATTCTGTAATTCTATTCTATTCTATTCTATTCTATTCTATTCTATTCTACTCTATTCTCTTTGAATGGAGGGTCTCCTGAGCTGTTCTGTTCTTTTTCAGGCTGTTTGCCCACCACCTTCAGGCCCCTCGTCCCTCCCTAGGCTTGCCTGCCTGCTGTCTTGGCCTTGTTCATTGTTGGCATATTTTGAACTCAGCCCCGGAGCAATGAGTCCTTGCTCTACTGCGTCATTCCTGACCCTGCTGGGCCCTGAAGCCGAGTACACACAAGTGATTAGTCTTCTAACATGGATGTTTCAACCTGTTTTCCTTCTTTCTGCAGGCAACAAGGTCCCGGCCATCTCCCTGGGTCAGCAAAGGGTTTATTTGTTTGGGAAGGACGTGCTGTGTGAACATAAGCACGGTGTGAATCCAGCCAATCTATAATGTTTCCCCTGCCCAGAATAGAGGCTGTTCTCTCCTGAGCCCATGCAGGGCCAGAGAAAGTCAAGTTGGTTCAACCTCTGGCGGAGACTTTTACTTAAGGCCAACTAAGTAAATTGTTGATATGCATAGAACAGAACAGAATAGGATATGAAATGGATTGGAATGGAATAGAAGCTGGAAGGGACTTTAGCGGTCTTCTAGTCCAGCCCCCTGGTCAAGCAGGAGACCCTCTACCATTTCAGACAAATGGTTGTCCAGTTTCTTCTTAAAAACTGTGGGGTCCTTAATGCTCTCTGAGCTTG
Source organism: Crotalus tigris (assembly GCF_016545835.1). Taxonomy (NCBI): domain Eukaryota; kingdom Metazoa; phylum Chordata; class Lepidosauria; order Squamata; family Viperidae; genus Crotalus; species Crotalus tigris. The sequence goes on along the minus strand of NW_024098147.1, from coordinate 102,726 downwards.
GTGGTTTTCTTGCAGACCTTTCATTACCTAATGAGATAACCTCATCAGTGGTGGAAGGGAAGGGGGTTTGTGGAGTGGAGGAGGAGGAGGAGGAGGAGGAGGAGGAGGAGGAGGGGAACTGTGGGGTCCTTGGTGCTCTCTGAGCTTGGTGGTTTTCTTGCAGATGTTTCATGACCCAACTAGGGAACATCATCAGTGCTAGAAGGGAGGGGGATTTGTGGAGAGGATAGGAGGAGGAGGAGGAGGAGGAGGAAGAGGGGAGGAGGAGGGGGGAGGGGGAGGAGGAGGAGGAGGAGGAGAACTGAGGGGGTTTGTGGAGTGGAGGAGGAGGAAGAGGAGGAGGGGGGAACTGTGGGGTCCTTGGTGCTCTCTGAGCTTGGTTGGTTTCTTGCAGACATTTCATGACCCAACTAGGGAACATCATCAGTGCTAGAGGGAGGAGGAGGAGGAGGAGGAGGAGGGACTATGAGCTCTTTGGTGCTTGGTGGTTTTCTTGCAGACCTTTCATTACCAGCAAGACCTTTCATTACCAAACTAGGTGACATCATCAGGGCTGAGGTTAGGATTAAGATTATGGATGACAGGCCCAAGGAACCCGTCACTTAGAACCACAGCCAGCTTCCACTCCACCTCCCAAATTCCCTTTTCCTTGCACCCTCCTCCGTGGACCAGCATACCCAGTCAGCCAAACCTCCACCGCTTCCAGTCTGCAACCAACGCCACTTTGATCAAATTGGCATTTCCCTTCCTTCCAGATGTCAACAAGGAAATAAATAAATCAAGCGAGCGAGCAAATACATAAGCAATAAGATTCTGGTAAACACCCCGGTTACCCCCCACCCCCACCCTTCGTGGCCTCGGGAATTAAACCGTGCCCTTGTGGTCGAGGTAGCCGCTGCAGGAGCCCCCCCCCGAGATGGAGGCGTTGCAACGTTTCGGTGCCCATTGGTGCGCCCTGCCCATGCTGAACTGCCCCTCCCCTCTAAAGGGCCCCTAAGAAAGGGGTCTCCAGGTCGACTGAAGAAAGGGAGGCTGGGAGGGTCCTGGAGGAGCCCCCGAAAAGTTGGCGCATCCAGGAGGGCCCCCGTGGCCTGTAGGAGAGGGCAAGAATGTGGATTTCCCCCCCCGCCCCGCCGAATTGCCTCAAGCCACCGGCGGAGAGGAAGGTGAATCTAACCAGGCTGAGGTTGGGCGCTCTGCCCGCTCGCCCGCCCGTTCTCCTGGCATCGGAGCCTTTTCTGGACTCCCCTGGACCCTCGGGAGTGGGGGGGGGATGGGCGGGCCAAGCCACCCACCAATTGCTAACCCAGCTCCCTTTTCCGCCAGGGGGCTCTCACGCCAGGGGGCAAAGACAAGAGGGATGGGGGGGAAGAGGGGGGCACGCAAACCCCCAGCCCGCCGGTCCTGCTACTCCGCTTCGGTCCAGCCTCCCTATCAGTTTTCCATTCTCGTTGCTCCGTCCCAGAGACGTGTCGGAAGAAACGCGAGGCACAAATGACCACATTCTCACACACAGAAGAATTGGGGGGGGGGAGTCCGACCCCGTTTTCGGAAGCACATCTAAAGAGGGTCGGCGGGGAGCTGTGCCCACCGACCCTCGCCAAGAGCTCCGGGCAGCCCAGAGGCTCTTTGTTGGCCAAGCCAACTACCGCCGACCTCTGGAGCCGCCCTATCCACGCCACCAGCCCGAGAGGTGTCTGAAAGCCAGGGGAGACGGGCGGTGGGCGGGAGGGCTCCTGGCCAGACTATCCGGTCCAGAAATGGGGCGTCCAAGTACTTGGCTTGCCTGGGAGGCCGGGGAAATGGGAAGGACCCCCCCCTTTTAACACACACACACACAAAGATGGAAAGAGATGTTCAGAAACCCCGGGGAGGGAGGGAGGGAGTTGCAGAGGACCGCCGAAAAATCGGGGCGGGGGGGGACACCCAGCCCCTCCAGGCAGGAACCGGAGCCTGGGCTGCTGATCCTCTCAGGGGCGAGGGTCGCTTGCCGCCCCCCCCCCCAGCAGCAGCACCAGCCTCGTTCCTGGTTCTCCCCCCTCCCCACCCCCGTCCCCAAACTCCGCCTGGGAGGGAGTCGAGCAGCCCCCGGCCGCTCCCGAAGACAAAACGAGTGAGGGGGGGGAGCGCTTTTCCCTCCCCCTCGCTCTAACCCTCCCCCCCTCCCCCGTAATATGACCCATAACGGAGTATCCTTCGCGGCCACAGCCCGGACCGGAGATTCCCCCCAACTGAGCGGACGGGGCGCGACCCCTCGACGAGGCACCGGGCGCGCGCCGGGCCAGGCCGTCTCCCGCGGCGCCCGGGAGCCCCCACCCGCCCGCGGGGAGCCGCCGACAGCGGGACACAGGCGGGTGGCGGGGGCGAATCCTCCCCCGCGGCTGGGTGGGCCCCTGGCAAGAATCCCAGAGGCGGGGGGGGGACCCCCAGGGAACGGGGAGCCGGGCCCCGCATATGACAGCCGGCCAGGCGAACGATCGGGGGGGGGCGGCGGAGGGAGGGGAGGGGAAGGCGACCCACCCTTATTTCACAGCTCTCCCCGCCGCCCCCCCCCGCCCCCCTGCCCCGGACTCACGTTGCTGGAGATCTGGTTCTCTCCCACTGCGGGGCTCGCGAAGCGGCGCCGAGCTGCAGGTAGAGTCCCAGCGAGTGGCAGAGCGCCAGGGTCAGGCCGAAGGCGCCCCCCCCACCTGCTCCCCTGCCGGCCGCCTCTCACATCCGGGGGGCGCCGCGAGCCAGCAGCTGCCGCCCGCGTACCCCAGCCCGCTCCTCCGCCGCCTCGCCGCCGCCTCTATACCGCCTGCTCCTCCGCTCGCCAGCCGGAGAACGCGGGATCTTCCTACGGCGGAGGGCTCCGCCGTGCCGCGGCCGTCACTCCCTCCCTCCCTCGCTCGCTCTCCCACGCGCGCGCGCGCGCCCGCTCTCTTGCGCGCCGGCGGAGGGATCCGGAGAGCAGAGCTTGATTGATCGCTGAAGTTTCTCCGAAGGGACCTTTTAAAAGCCCCGGCGGGCGGGGGCGGGGGGGAGGAGGAGGGGGGGGCTGCCTGCCTGCCCGTGGGCGGAGTGGGGAGGGGGGTACCGAGCAGGCAGCGCCTCCCCCCTCTCGCTTTTTGAAAAGGAGGGGGACGCTGGGGGGGGGGGTTATTCCAGTCTGCGAATGGAGGTGGCCCTACCTGCGAGGGGAGCCAGGGCTGCCCTCCGTTTGTCCCCGGGACCCCCGCGGGGGAGGCCGGCGCAGGGCCTCTCGCGGGGGGGGGCGGAGGTGGGAGGGGGAGGTGGGGGCAAGAGAGGAAGCGCAGCTTCCCTGGCCGCTGTTCTGGCTGAGCCCGCGGGCGCCGCTTTGGGTCTGGACCCCTCGGTTGGGCGCGCGCCCGGCCACGAGCCTGCCGGAGTTGCGCGCGTCCCCGCCTGGGCCCGGGCAGCCGTTAAGCGAAGCGCCTCCGCGGTCGCCCGGCCCCTCGGGAGGGAACGAGCCATTTCACACCTCGCCCGCGGACAGCGCCCGGAGGCCTCTGGTTCGCTCGCTCGCTCGCCCTGCCGCATCGGGCCGGCCGCGTTCCCACGGCGGCGGCTGAACGCGTGACTGAACTCAGCAGCTCTCTTAGGAGCCCAGAACAGGCTGAGCCGAGACCCCCCCCCTCTCCTGGCTTGGCTTTTCCCCTGAAGCCAAGCTCGCCCTGAGCCAACTTGGCCAGACAGGGGCATCCACGCGGCATGGGAATGGGCCACCGGGGGGGGGGGAGGGGAACCTTCTCTGTAGCCCAAAGAGTTGCTATTGCCAAAATGTGCCCCCACTTTTTCTCCAGCAGCTGATATTCATCGCCCAATTGATGCCAGGCCAAATTCTGCCTGAGCCGGATGGATGATCTCTCTGCACCCCGGGGAGGTTCCTGTGGTTGGTGTGCAGGACCCCGGCAGGGCGGAGAGAGACCACTGTCTGTCGGGCTCAGGCTGAATTTTGGCCTCGGCCAGGCCCAGATAGCTTGACTTGGAGCAGCGATGAGGCCCCCCTTGGAGAAGGGCAGACCCAGTGCGGGGGTGCTGCCGGTCACTATCTCTGCAACCCGAAAATATCCTCGGTCAGTCCTGAACCCCATCCAGGCTGGAGAAAAAACTCTGGACAGCTGTGGCTGGTGAGCAAGGAGGATGCAAAGCTAAGGACTCTTTGCTCTGTTCATTTCCTGCTCTTTGACGCTCACGTCTGACGGGCACCTCTGCAAGCCCTGACGGGCACGGAAGCCCCGTGCGACAAGGACACTGGCCACTGGCACTCTGAAGCCCAGCATGCCGCTTCCTGCTCTGTCCCACACGACCATCGTCCACGTCTGCAGAGCCTTGTAAGAATCTCACCCGCAGCCTGTGGAGAATGGGAAAGCATAGGGAGTCCTCGACTTTTAACCGTTTGTTTAGTGACGGTTCCAAGTCCGCAACAGCAGGGAAAAAAAGTGACTTATGGCCAGTTTTCACCGTTGACAATCATTGCATCACCCCCAGGGTCACATAATCGAAATTCAGACTCTCGGCAACCGGCACGTAGTTATGACGGTCGCAGTGTCCTGGGGTCACGTGATTCCCTCTTTTGGGACCTTCAGACAAGCAAAAGGGGGGGGGAGTCCAGGGGGAGGCTGGACTCGCTTACCGTTCGTGTGAATAACTTCACAACTGCAGTCATTCCCTATGGCAAGAAAAGGTCGCAAAGTGAGGCATAGTGAGAAATTGCCCCCCCCCCTTTCTGGCTTCTGAGAGTGTCTGAAAGAAGCTGGCAAGGTTGGCACCATCTGGGTCTGTTCTGGCCAGCTTCTGTCCCTCTACCCCCACCAGGCCACGAGGGAGGGGCAGCACCCAATTATTCGGCCTGGGTAAGAAAGAGCAGCCCAGGGCTGGCCCTGGAGGAGTTCATTTGGGGAGGGGGGGTAGAGGCCAGCTTAGCTGTCACCTGCCTTGCCTTCCGGGGGTGATTTCCCCCCCCTGCCCTAGAGAAGTGCCACGTCCCATCACATGGCTTCCCTGGCCGTGCTGTCAGTAATAACTGCTCTAGGATCTGTTCCTTTAATCCAGAATCAATAGCAAATTTCATTTAAAAATAAATTAAAGCCGGCATTGGAAATCCTTCACCGTGGGGGAAGAGGGGGGGGGAGCTGTGTGTGGAGTGCCTTAATGGTTCCCTTCACTCATCCATCACTGCCAGGACAAGGGGAGTGACTCCGAGTGGCCCAGATTCAACGGGAGAGGAATTTACACCGATCGGCTCTTAGACCAGGCAAGTCAGGGCAAGGGGCAGAGCGGTGGGCACCAACCTCACGTCAGCGTCGCCAGATAAACCAGTCATTTAAAAAAACAATCTTTATCTTTTAACATAGAAGGGGAGGTGCTTCCCCTGGCACAAGCCAGCATTTCACAGGCTTGCCGAAGTGCCAGGCGCTGAGAAAGGGCCTTGTCCAACAAAATGATATTTAATGTGGAGAAAAGCAAAGTTTTGCAGGAAAAACCCCAAAGTCCAAGTACAGATCGGGTGAGGCCTGGCTCAAAAACAGCCACTGGGAGAGGGACCTTGGAGTCCTAGTGGACAATCGCTTGACCATGAGCCAGCCACGTGCAGCAGCAGCAGCCAAAAAAGCTAAAACAATCCTGGCTTGTATAAACAGAGGCATAGAATCAAGATCACGCACAGTACTAGTACCACTTTATAAAGCCTTAGTAAGGTCACATCTGGAATTCTGCATCCAGTTTGGGCCACCATATCACAAAAAGGATATTGAAACTTTGGAAAAAGTGCAAAGAAGAGCAAATAAGATGATCAAAAGCCTGGAGACTAAAACATACAATTGGGGTTTGGCTAGTTCTAGAGAAAAGAAGGACTAGGGGTGACATGATAGCAGCATTCCAATATTTGAGGGGCTGCCCCAAAGAAGAGGGGGGTCACATTATTCTCCAAAGCACCAGAGGGCAGAACAAGAAACAACGGATGGAAACTGACCAAAGAGAGAAGCAACGTGAAATTAAGGAGAAAGTTCCTGACAGTGAAGACAATTAACCAGTCGAACAGAAGTTGCCTCCAGAAATTGTGGGTGCTCCATCACCGGAGATTTTTAAGAAGAGACTGGACAGTCACCTGTGTGGAATGTTATAGGGTCTCCTGCTTCAGCAGGAGGTTAGACTAGAAGACCACCCAGGTCCCTTCCAGTTCTATTCTAAATTGAGTGATCTTCCAGTAGGGCAGTGTTTCCCAAACTTGACAATTTTAAGGCATGTGGACTTCAACTCCCAGAATTCCACAGCCAGCAATGCTGGCTGTGGAATTCTGGGAGTTGAAGTCCACATGCCTTAAAATTGTCAAGTTTGGGAAACACTGCAGTAGGGGTACAAGACATGTGGCTTGTTCGGGGTCCCATGACTGACAGGAAGCTTCTCCCTATCTGCAAATCTAGCTTCCAAAAGCTTTTCGGAAAAGGTTGGCTGAAAGCTGGGTAGTCCAAACCCATCTCATTTCAGGAGGTTCCCGGCTGGCCCTGATGCAGGACGGGGCATGGATGAGGCCCCATCACTGCCCCTGATCCTGTGGCGGCTTGGATGCAGCGTGGGAGCAACAGGGGCCACAGAAAGCTCATATGGGGCAGTTGCTTATTTTCATATTCTCTTCTTTCAACCTGTGCTCCCTGACCCAAATTCATTTGCTCCGTTTTATTGAGTCCCAAGTAGCATCCTTAAGCTTGGAATCCAAATGGCTGACTTTGGGTCCATCACTAGGAGACGGTGAGTTCTAGTCCCGCCTTAGGCACAAAAACCAGCTGGGTGACTTTGGGCCGATCACCAGGAGACGGTGAGTTCTAGTCTCATCTTAGACACAAAACCAGCTGGGTGACTTTGGGAATCAGCAGGAAAAGCCAACTGGGTGACTTTAGACCAATCACCAGGAGATGGTGAGTTCTAGTCCCGCCTTAGGCATGAAAGCCACTGGGTGACTTTGGGCCAATCACCAGGAGACGGTGAGTTCTAGTCCCGCCTTAGGCACGAAAGGCAGCTGGGTGACTTTGGGCCAATCACTAGGAGACAGTGAGTTCTAGTCCCGCCTTAGGCATGAAAGCCAACTGGGTGACTTTGGGCCAATCACTAGGAGACAGTGAGTTCTAGTCCCGCCTTAGGCATGAAAGCCAGCTGGGTGACTTTGGGCCAATCACCAGGTGGCTGTGAGTTCTAGTCCCGCCTGGTGACTTTGGACTATAAGGCCTCCAAGGTTCCTTCCAATTCTACTATTCAGTCCCTGTCTCTCAGCACAAGCCACCTCACAGGGTTATTATGGGGAAAAACGCAGGCACTCCTTAACTTACAACTTATTCATTTAGTGACCATTTTAAGCTAAAATAGCACTGACAACAGCAACTTATATCTAGTCCTCACACAACTGTCACAACATCCCCATATCATCAAAATTCTGATGCTTGGCAACTGGCCTGTATTTACGACGGTTGCAGCTCCACCACAGGAGGTTTTCAAGAAGAGACTGGACAGCCCCTTGTCCAGAATAGTGTAGTATAGAGCAGGGCTAGGCCACTTTGGCCCTTTTATGACTGGTGGACTTCAACTCCCAGAATTCCTAAGCCAGTCATGCTGAGGGCAAAGGGAGAGGTTTCCAAGCTGAGCCATGGCTAGCTCAGGAATTCTGGGAATTGAAGTCCACGAGTCCTGAGGGGGCCATAGTTCCCCCATGCTGGCTCAGGAATTCTGGGAGTTGAAGTCCACGAGTCATGAGGGGGCCATAGTTCCCCCATGCTGGCTCAGGAATTCTGGGAGTTGAAGTCCACAAGTCATAAAAGAGCCCAGGTGGCCTACCTCTGGTCTAGGTATAGGGTCTCCTGCTTGAGCAGTTGGTTGGACTAGAAGACCTCCAGGGTCCCTTCCAACTCTGTTGCTCTCCCCCATTTTTTGGCTGTGCTGATTGCTGTAGCGTAACCTCCGCTGTGTGTTTCATCTGTGTTGCCTTTGCATTTTACTATTTTTAATATTCTTGCCCACCCAGAGTCACCTGTATGAGCTGGGCAACCAAATAAACTCTCATTAATTAATCAATTCTTTGGAGGGCAATTTCTGTCTGAGCCACCCAGCAATAACTTGGCTTCCATGACCCTCCCCTTACCCAACTGTGGCCTAACGTTTGTGTCCCCCTCCCCATGAGATGGACCCCACCCTCATCACCAGAGGCTTTCGATAGAGACTGGACCGCCCTCTGTCAGAAAAGGTGTAGTGGGGTCTTCTGCTTGGGCAGGGGTTGGACTAGATGCCCTTCAAGGCCCCTTCCAACCCTAATTCTAATTCCACCCCTCAGCCCAGCAGCAGAGGCTCATCTAACCCCAGAGAAGGGATATAGAAGCCAGACCAGCTTCTCTGCCAATTGATCCTCTGAAAATATTCCAGGATTGGTCCTTCTTCAAGACGCTTGCCTGCGTTTTATAACCTGGGCATATTTTACACACGGCAACTGGGAGGCAGCGGGCGTCCGTCTCCTCCGCAACCGCAATTAAAAGGTGAAATGCAAATTATAATGGGACACTTGACTAAAATGAAATGGTTACAGCTAATTGCAGCCACCTTTTTTCCTGCTGTCAGATGCAGGAGGTCTGACGGACGTGTGACTTATGGAGCCCAGAGGCAGAGGAAGTCCAGACACGATGGGTTCACCTGGCAGGAAAACACAAGCAAGCGAGCAAGAAGGGGGGTGGCGGGGAGGGGGGTGGGGGGGATTCGGGCTGGGGCTGAGGGACCTGCTGTGGGTGGGGGGGCACTTAAAAACAAGGGGGTCTCTCTACAGGCGAGCTGGCTGTCTTCAAGGCTGGTAACCAGATTACCAAATGAACTCAGTCTCTGGTTCCCAGTCTTCCCATATTTGAAGGGCTGTCGTGGAGAAGTTTGTGTGTGTGTGTGTGTGTGTGTGTGTGTGTGTGTGTGTGTGTTTGTGTACCTATTCTCCAGAGCAATTGAAGGTGAGACAAGAATTAACAGGTGGAAGATTATTAGAGAGAGCTCCGACCTGGAAATAAAGAGGGATTAATCAGTGAAACTGCTTGCCTCCAGACGTTGTGGGCGCTCCATCACTGGAGGTTTTTAAGAAGAGACTGGACAGCCATTTGTCTGAAATGGTATAGGGTTTCCTGCCTGAGCAGGGAGTTGGACTAGATGACCTCTAAAGTCCCTTCCAACTCTGTAATCCTGTTATTCTAGCCAAAGTTTTTGTGCATTCTGTGAACACACCTGCTAACTAGACTGTTCTGTGACCTGATTAACTATGTTGTACGCACCCAGCCAGCAGCGTGGGGTGACGGAGATAGGTTCTCACAGGGCAGCTGTAGGGGTCTCTCTCTCTCTCTCTCTGTGAGTGAGTGTGTGTGTGTGTGTGTGTGTGAGAGAGAGAAAGTAAAAGAAAGAGTGAAACAGAAAGAGAAAGAAAGAGAGAGAGTAAAACAGAGAGAGAGAAGAGAAAGAGAAGAAAGAGATAAAGAGAAAAAAGGCAGAAAGAGAGAGGGGGAGAGAGAGAGAAAGAGAAAGAAAAAGAAAAAGAGAGTGAAAGAAAGAGAATGAGAGAAAGAAAAGTGTGAAAGAGAAAAGAGAAAGAAAAAAGACAGAGAAAGAGAGGGAGGAGGGAGAGAGAAAGAGAAAGTAAAAGAGTGAAACAGAAAGAGAAAGAGAGAAAGAGAGAGTAAAACAGAGAGAGAAAAGAGAAAGAGAAGAGAGAAAGAGAAAGAGAAAAAAGGCAGAAAGAGAGGGGGAAGGGAGAGAGAGAGAGAAAGAAAAAGAGAGTGAAAGAATGAGAAAGAGAAGTATGAAAGAGAGAGAGAGAAAAAGAGAAAGTAAAAGAAAGAGAAACAGAAAGAGAAAGAAAGAGAAAGAGAAGAGAAAAAAGTCAGAAAGAGAGGGTGGAGGGAGAGAGAGAAAGAAAAAGAAAAGAAAGAGTGAAAGAGAGAGAGAGAATGAGAGAAAGAAAAGTGTGAAAGAGAGAGAGAGAAAAGAGAAAGAGAGAGGGGGGGGGGAGAGAGAGAGAGAAGAGAGAGAGAAATCAAATGGCAAAGCTTCGGCTGCTATCTTGTCTTGTCTGACAGGTCCAGCCGATGCATCCGGCTGATGCTGGCATCGTCTGTCCTGTCTTTGTAAAATCTGCAGCATCCCAGACATCCGACTTGCCAGCTCCGGCGATACCGTCTCGCCTTCCGCTCCGTACATGCTCCCCATCTCACTCATAACCCTTGTTCACCACCGCCCAGGGCTGATGGAGCGTGCAGCCGACGCCATTTATCCAAGAGTGTCAAGGAAATAATCTTCTCAGATTTCCCTTTCTCAAAGTCAGCTTTTTCAGGCTGCCTGTCGCCACCCCTCCCTCGCTGAAACTGGGCAGACTCCATCACTGTTTTGGGGGGGGGTGCTCCTTATAGAGCAGTGGTTCTCAACCTTTCTAATGCCGCGACCCCATAATACAGTTCCCCATGTTGTGGTGACCCCCAACCACTTATACATCACCGGGTGCCAGGGGCGTGGCCAAAGAAAAGGGGGAAAAAAATGGCGGACAGCTTTGTTTGGCGACCCCTGTGAAATGGTCGTTCGACCCCAAATGGGGTCCTGACCCACCGGTTGACAACCACTGTTCTAGAGGCTCCCTGGAGTTTGAACAAACGGAGAATTAAAAGGAAAAAAAGCACATCTGTGGATCCGTTTCCAGAGTCTGAAACGGATTTGGAACTAAATTGAGGTGCTGTGAAGCCATTCCCCCCCCCCCCGAATCTGGCTGCTTATTCGATCACCATGATATAAAAAAAGATGTTGAGACTCTAGAAAGAGCACAGAGAAGAGCAACAAAGAGGATTAGGGGACTGGAGGCTGAAACATACAAAGAATGGTTGCTGGAATTGGATAGGTCTAGTTTAATGAAGAGAAGGACGAGGGGGGACGTGATAGCCGTGGTCCAATATCTCAGGGGCTGCCCCAAAGAAGAGGGAGTCAAGCTCTTCTCCAAAGCACCTGAAGGCAGGAGAAGAAGCAATGGATGGAAACTAACCAAGGAGAGAAGCAACCTAGAACTAAGGCGAAACTTCCTGACAGAACAATTAACCAGTGGAACAACCTGCCTCCAGAAGCGGTGAATGTTCCAACACTGGAAGTTTTTAAGAAGAGACTGGACAGCCATTGGTCTGAAATGGCATAGGGCAGGGGTGGCGAACCTATGGCACGCGTGCCAGAGGCAGCACTCGGAGCCCTCTCTGTGGGCACACGTGCCGTCACCCCAGCCCTGCCTCCCCCTGCAGCCCCCTCCTCTCCAGCAGCCCCCCTGGAGGAGAGTCACTCCCAGGCACGGTCTGCACGGAGCAGCGCAGCCAAAGACATAGCTGGCAACAGGGACAAGACTCCACCTTCATGCCCCATAGCATGCAGGTGATGCGGTGGGGTGTGGGCGGAGGGTGTGGCTGCCATGGCGTTGCAGGGCTGCCTGGGTGATTTGCTGCAGCGGGCCATGCAGGCGGTGCATGGCCCTGCGGGCGGGCAGGGGGCAGGCGGGGTCAGAGCAGGCAGGATGGGAGACGGAGCAGGGACGGGGGGGCGGTTTTGGGGCACTTGGACTCTAAAAGGTTCGCCATCACTGGTATAGGCTCTCCTGCTTGAGCAGGAGGTTGGACTAGATGACCTCCCAGTTTCCTCCTGACTCTGTTATTCTATGTTCTAAGATCAAGCGACGTTTCCATAGCCCACCCTTCCAGTTGACAGGAGTTCCGTGGGCCCTCTGGCGCGGCTCCCTCCCAACCAAATATCCCAGACGGTGACAGATTCCCATGTAGATATTTTTTTAAAGGTCAGATAAATCCCTCCCTGTTTCCCCTATTTAGAACCTGCACTTGGTGTTATTAAAATGCATTCATTCCTCTGTCTGATTTTCTGCTTAAGTGCTCTAATCTCTTTCTGTTAATAGCAGAAAATAAAACGTGTAAGGACGTCGCCCATGAAATATAAATGGTGCGAACTCATACATGCTGCACTTGCCAAAGCTGTTTGCATACATTATGCAACATATTGAAGGAGAGGAATGTGTCCCTCTACAAAGCGGGGGTGGGGGTCGGGGGGGGGAGAGAAACGTTTTGCAAATCAGGCCTTTGTGGAGTTTCTCCTTCAGAAGAGAGCACAATATAATCAAGGCTTAATAAGTCTCTAATATGAGGGTTGAAGGCTTTGCAATCTCGTCTGCACCAGCAAAGAGCAATAATCTATGCAAATCCGGTGGGCGACTGCTGCGGTTGTGGGGTGGACAAAGGAGGGTTAGGGTGGGTGTGTAGGGGCTCCTGATTTTTTCTCTGCCCTGGAAACAGAATCGTAAGAAGGGACCTTGGAGAGCTTCTATCCAACCCTCTGCATCGTGGACAAACTATTGTCTAATCCAGGGGTAGGCAACCTTGGCCCCCTCATGACTCGTGGACTTCAACTCCCAGAATTCCAGAGCCAGCCATGCTGAGGGGAAAGGGAGAGGTTTCCAAGCTGAGCCAGGCTGACTCAGGAATTCTGGGAGTTGAAGTCCACGAGTCATGAAGGGGCCATAGTTCCCCCATGTGGGCTCAGGAATTCTGGGAGTTGAAGTCCATGAGTCATAAAACAGCCAAGGTTGCCTACCCCTGGCCTAATCTATACAGATTGGTAGAGGCTCTCCTGTTTGCGCAGGGGGGTTGGGCTAGAAGACCTCAGAGGTCCCTTCCAACTTGTTATTCTCTCTTCTTCTGTAATGTTTTCTTGAAAACCTCCAGTGTTGGTGCATCCACCACTTCCTGAGTGGTTTGCTGAGATGGGCGGCTATAAACATCAAATCAAATCAAATCAAATCGATCAAGCCGTTCCGCTGATTGTCCTCACTGTCGGGAAATTCCTCCTTAGTTTCAGGTTGCTTCTCTCCTTAATTAGTTTCCATCCGTTGCTTCTTGTCCTGCCTCCAGGCGCTTTGGAGAATAGGTGGACCCCCCCCTTCTCTGTGACAGCCCCTCAAATATTGGAAGACCGCCATCATGTCACCCCTGGTCCTCCTCCTGTTAGATTAAACACACCTAGTTCCCTCAATTTTTCACTGGAGGGTTTAGCCTCCAGACGCCTGATCATCTCTGGTGCTCTTCTCTGCACTCTCTCTAGCCTCTCAGCATCTTTTTTTGTATTGCGGTGGCCAAAACTGGGCCCACTTATTCCAAGTGTGGCCTTACTAATGCAGTACAGAGCAGCGTTACCACTTGAAGCTCAGCTTGAAGTTGATAAGCATTTCCTGCCCTTTTTGTCCTCTGCGCGTTTTTGGTCTTCTTCCCTGGCCATTCCTCGCTGCTGACTCTTTCTTTCATCCCAAACTAATTTAAAGGAGCTGATCTTCTTAGCCCTGGTCGCCAGCTGTGGGTCATTCTGTCCTTCAGCGTTCAGACAATTGCTCTGCAGTTACGGGACATCTTCTTTGCAACCCGTTCTTTCTTTCAGGTTTCCAGACCACCTCCTTTGTTCTCAGATCATCTAGAACAGGGGTTCTCAACCTTGGCAACTTTAAGACTTGTGGACTTCAACTCCCAGAATTCCTGAGCCAGCGTGGGGGAACTATGGCCCCCTCATGACTCGTGGACTTCAACTCCCAGAATTCCTGAGCCAGCGTGGGGGAACTATGGCCCCCTCATGACTCGTGGACTTCAATTCCCAGAATTCCTGAGCCAGCATGGGGGAACTATGGCCCCCTCATGACTGGTGGACCTCAACTCCCAGAATTCCTCACCCAGCATGGGGGAACTATGGCTGAGGAATTCTGGGAGTTGAAGTCCACAAGTCTTAAAGTTGCCAAGGTTGAGAACCCCTGATCTAGAAGCTTCTTGTGTCGTAATGCAGAGGCCCCCCAACCTTTGGGGCACCAGGGACCGGTTTATTTATTAAAATTTATAGACCGCCCCACTCCCGCAGGACTCCGGGCGGCTAACAATAAAAACACAACATAACTTAACAAAACAAACAATACAATAACATTCATCCAGGGGTCAGATTTTATAAACCCCAGGCCTGTAGGAAAAGCCAGGTCTTAAGCAGCTTGCGGAAAACCAACAGGATGGGAGCGGTCCTAATCTCCGGGGGGAGCTGATTCCAAAGCATGGGCGCCATCACAGAGAAGGCCCTCCTCCGCGGCCCCGCCAAATGGCACTGCTTGGCCGACGGGACCTGAAGGAGGCCCAGCCTGTGGGATCTAACCGGACGAAGGGAACTATGAGGTAGTAGGCGGTCTCGCAAGTAGCCTGGCCCTGAGCCATATAGGGCTTTAAAGGTAATAACCAACACCTTGAATTGGACCCGGAGACCAATAGGCAACCAGTGCAGCTCGCGGAGGATAGGTGTAACGTGGGTGTATCGAGGAGCACCCACTATCACTCGCGCGGTTCCGTGGAGAGAGGTTTTTCCGTGGATCGGAGGGTGCATGGTTTCGTGTGCTGCCTGCATCCCACGGATGAGGCTTTGCTTGTTTGTGTGGATCGGTTGCTGGCATGGACGGGGGGTTGGGGACCCCTGTAGTAATGTTGAGTTCCTGACCCAAGAGGCAACTGGACCTTCTTGTTTTTCTTTGAAGACGTTTTGCCTCTGATCCAAGAAGCTTCTTCAGCTCTGACTGGAGCTCCTGTTGAGTTCCTGACTTGTCCTCTGTTTTCCCTCTCTCCCTGGAATAGTTCGTCACTGTGCTTTTTTAGGACCTTCTCCAGTTTGGGATGAAAGGCAGTCTCCACCAAGGGAATGGTCTGTGAAGGAGACCAAAAATGCAAACAGAAGGCTAAAACAGACAAGGAACGGTTGCTGGAATTGGGGATGTCTAGTTTAATGGAGAGAAGGACGAGGGGGGACATGATAACAGTCTTCCAGTATCTCAGGGGCTGCCCCAAAGAAGAGGGAGTCAAGCTATTCTCCAGAGTGCCTGAAGGCAGGACAAGGAGCAACGGGTGGAAACTAATCAAGGAGAGAAGCAACCTGGAATTAAGGAGAAACTTCCTGACAGTCAGAACAATTAACCAGTGGAACAAACTGCCTCCAGAAGCAGTAAATGCTCCAACACTGGACGTTTTTAAGAAGAGACTGGACAGCCATTTGTCCGAAATGGTGTAGGGTTTCCTGCCTGAGCAGGGGGTTGGACTAGATGACCTCCAAGGTCCCTTCCAACTTTATCATCATCATCATCATCATCATTATTATTATTATTATCCTCAACTCAAGGAGTAGCTTCAACAATATAAGATGATAGTACCAGTTTATATTGCACTGGATTTGAAGTCCACTAATAGCACTCTATAAAGCCTTGGTAAGGCCACACTTGGAATCCGGCATCCAGTTTTGGTCTCTACGATGTAAAAAAGATGCTGAGACTCTAGGAAGAAGATCAACAAAGATGATCAGGGGACTGGAGGCTGAAACATATGAAGAACAGTTGCAGGAATTGGGTGTGTCTAGTCTAATGAAGGGAAGGACCAGGGGGGACATGACAGCAGTCTTCCAATATTGGAGGGGCTGTCACAGAGAGGAGGGGGTCAACCTATTTTCCAAAGCACCTGAAGGCCAGACAATGAACAACGGATGGAAACCGATCAAGAAGAGATTCAACCTGGAAATAAGATCTTTTCTGACAGTGAGAACCATCAAGAAGTTGCCTTCAGATGTTGTGGGTGCTTCATCACTGGAAGCTTTCAAGAAGGGACTGGACTGCCCTCTGTCAGAAATGGTGTATGGTCTCCTGCATGGATGGGGGGGGGGGTTGGACTAGATGACCTACAAGTTCCCCTCCGTTATTCCGTTATTCCAGTGGTTGTCAAGTTGCCATCTTTGCACACCCGAGAGGTAGGCTGTGTTGGATGCATCTTGTGAGAACAGGCACTTGTGCTAACAAGCCTTCTGCAGAAGTATGTCCTGCACAATCACGGATCAAGCTGCGAAGGGATTTCGCACGGAGGACTGAAAACAACTTCCGCCTGATGTTCAGGGTGCGGGGTATAAAATCTAGCTTCAGAAAAACTGCTCTCCCACTTTCAGCCTTGATAGGTCAGGGCAGGAGGATCAAACGTCAGCTGAGGGTGTGCTGAGGAATATTTGACCATGCTCAGCCTACACGGTGTGTCTGAATACATATACCAAGGGAGGCCGGATAGGAAGAAGAAGATGGATGGGGTTTTAAAACTGGAGGAAGAAGCATCAATAACCCTCACCGTGTGGGTGACATACCCGTCTGGCAGGTGGAAATGCAAATGATCTCCAAGCTCTAGTAATAAAAGGAGCAGGGTGAAGAAATGGGACTCAAATTAAATATAGAACTAATGGCAGCAATCAGCCTGAGAATGACAATGGCGGTATCAGAGTGGTGGAGAGCTTCTGTCTGTTAGGATCAACCATCAGCACTCCAGGAAAAAGCAATCAAGAAATAAACTGCAGACAAGCAGTCGGAGCACCAGAGCACCAAAGGGAAGGACAAGAAGCAACGGATGGAAACTCATCAAGGAGAGAAGCAACCTGGAATTAAGGAGAAACTTCCTGACAGCGAGGACAATTAACCAGTGGAACTGCTTTGCCTCCAGAAGCGGTGAATGCTCCAACACTGGAGGTTTTTAAGAAGAGATATAGGTATAGGTTCTCCTGCTTGAGCAGTGGGCTGGACTAGAAGACCTCTAAGGTCCCTTCAGCTCTATTCTATTCTATTCTATTCTATTCTACAATCTGTTATTTCTATTCTATTCTGTTCTGTTCTATTCTATCCTATTCTATTCCATATTTTCTATTCTATTCTATTCTATTCTATCTATTCTATTCTATTCTGTTCTGTTCTGCTCTACTCTGCTCTATTCTATTCTATTCTATTCTGTATTTCTATTCTATCCCTTATTCTATTCTATTCTATTCTATTCTATTCTATTCTATTCTATTCTATTCTAGTCTAGTCTAGAATCTGTTATTTCTATTCTGTTCTGTTCTATTCTATTCTATCCTATTCTATTCCATATTTTCTATTCTATTCTATTCTGCTCTGCTCTGCTCTATTCTACTCTACTCTACTCTGTTCTGTTCTGTTCTATTCTATATTCCAAGCAACCTGGAACTGAGGAGAAACTGCCTGACAGTGAGGACAATTAACTAGTGGAAGAGTTTGCCTACAGAAATCGTGGGCACTCCCTATCTGGAGGTTTTTAAGAAGAGCCTGGACATTCACCTGTCTGAAATGGTATAGATTCTCCTGCTTGAGCAGGAGGCTGGACTAGAAGACCTCCAAGGTCCCTTCCAGCTCTATTATTCTCTTCTATAAAAAGGCTTGGAGAAGATCGTCAGATGATGTGTATGGCTGTGCCTACGAGACATGTGCAACATGGAACATAGAAACATAAGGCTGGGAGGGGACCTCAGAGGTCCTCCATACAGCCTACGCTCAAGTAGGAGACCCGATGATATTCTGGATAAAGGGTTCTCCATTTTTTTCTTGGAAACCTCCAGCGATGGATTACTCACAACTCCAGGATGGAAGCTGCTCCCCTGATTGATCATTCTTACTGTCAGGAGATTTCTTCCTTATTTTCAGGTTGGATCGTAGACTCATAGAATCCTAGGGCTGGAAGGGAACCTTGGACGTCTTCTAGTCTAACCCCCTGCTCAAGGCAGGTGACCTTATGCCATCCCAGTCAAATGGCTTCCCAGTCTATTTTTGAAAACCTTCCGTGACGGATCACTCACAACTCTGGGAGGCAAGCTGTTCCATTGATCCATTTTCTTCCTTGGGTCTCTCTTTAATGATTTTCCACCTGTTATTTCTCCTCCTGCCTTTTGGTGCCTGTGGTGGCCCCTCAAACCGGGATATTGCTTGTGATGCTCCATGGAAGTGAAAGCTGGATTTAGAAGAATCAGAGAATCGAGACCTTTGAACTTTGATGTGGGAGAAGAGTCCTGAGATGACACGTGGGCAGCTAAGGAAGCCAACAGGTGGATCATCAAACAAAGTCAACCCAGACCTTCTCCCTGGGTGGGGCACAAAGAATCATACTTCAGACACAAATTTCCTGCTTTAGGAATGAGATGATAAGGGAGAGAATTGGAACAGAACCAATATCCAACTACATAAAAAGACAGCAGATAAAATGGTTTGCCTACCTGGAGAGAACGTCTGGGCTTTCCATGCCATATAAGGCATACCTAGAAAGAGGAGAAGGTCAAAGAGCAGGAGACAGAAGCAGAAGAAGGTGGAGAGGCAAGAGGAGGGAGGGAGGGAAGGAAGGAAGAAAGGAAGGAAGGAAGGAAGGAAGGAAGGGGAGGAGGAGAAAGAAGGAGGTAGGAGAAAGGAGGAGGAGGAGGAGGAAGAGGAGGAGGAGGAGAAGGAAAAGGAGAAGGAGAAGAAGAAGAAGAAGAAGAAGAAGAGGAGGGGAGGGGGTGGGGGAGGAAGGAGGAAGGAGGAGGAGGAAGAAGAGGAAGGAGGAAGAGGAGGAGACGAGGAGGCGGGAGGAAGATGAGGAGGAGGAGGAGAAGGAGAAGAAGAAGAAGAAGAAGAAGAGGAAGAAGAAGAAGAAGAAGAAGAAGAAGAAGAAGAAGAAGAAGAAGAAGAAGAAGAAGAAGAAGAAGAGGGGAGGCGGTGTGGGAGGAAGTAGGAGGAGGAAGAAGAGGAAGGAGGAAGGAGGAAGAGGAGGAGGAGAAAGAGAAGAAGGAGGAGAAGGAGAAGGAGAAGAAGAAGAAGAAGAAGAAGAGGAGGGGAGGGGGTGGGGGAGGAAGGAGGAAGGAGGAGGAGGAAGAAGAGGAAGGAGGAAGAGGAGGAGACGAGGAGGCGGGAGGAAGATGAGGAGGAGGAGGAGAAGGAGAAGAAGAAGAAGAAGAAGAAGAAGAAGAAGAAGAAGAAGAAGAAGAAGAAGAAGAAGAAGAAGAAGAAGAGGGGAGGCGGTGTGGGAGGAAGTAGGAGGAGGAAGAAGAGGAAGGAGGAAGGAGGAAGAGGAGGAGGAGAAAGAGAAGAAGGAGGAGAAGGAGAAGGAGAAGAAGAAGAAGAAGAAGAAGAGGAGGGGAGGGGGTGGGGGAGGAAGGAGGAAGGAGGAGGAAGAAGAGAAGGAGGAAGAGGAGAGACGAGGAGGCGGGAAGAAGATGAGGAGGAGGAGGAGAAGGAGAAGAAGAAGAAGAAGAAGAAGGAGAAGAAGAGAGAAGAAGAAGAAGAAGAAGAAGAGGGGAGGGGGTGGGGGAGGAAGTAGGAGGAGGAAGAAGAGGAAGGAGGAAGGAGGGAAGAGGAGGAAGAAGGAGAAGAGAAGAAGAAGAAGAAGAAGAAGAAGAAGGAGAAGAAGAAGAAGGAAGAAGAAGGAAGAAGAAGAAGAGAAGAAAAGGAAGGAAGAAGAGAGGGGAGGGGGTGGGGAGAAGAAGGAGGAAGAGGAGAAGAGGAAGAAGAAGAAGAAGAAGAAGAAGATGAAGAAGAAGAAGAAGAAGAAGAAGAAGAAGAAGAAGAAGAAGAAGAAGAAGAAGGAAGAAGAAGAAGAAGAAGAAGAAGAAGAAGAAGAAGAAGAAGAAGAAGAAGAAGAAGAAGAAGAAGAAGAAGAAGAAGAAGAAGAAGAAGAAGAAGAAGAGGGGAGGGGGTGGGGGAGGAAGTAGGAGGAGGAAGAAGAGGAAGGAGGAAGGAGGAAGAGGAGGAGGAGAGGAGGAGGAGAAAGAGAAGAAGGAGGAGAAGGAGAAGGAGAAGAAGAAGAAGAAGAAGAAGAAGAAGAAGAAGAAGAAGAAGAAGAAGAAGAAGAAGAAGAAGAAGAAGAGGGGAGGGGGTGGGGGAGGAAGTAGGAGGAGGAAGAAGAGGAAGGAGGAAGGAGGAAGAGGAGGAGGAGAGGAGGAGGAGAAAGAGAAGAAGGAGGAGAAGGAGAAGGAGAAGAAGAAGAAGAAGAAGAAGAAGAAGAAGAAGAAGAAGAAGAAGAAGAAGAAGAAGAAGAAGAAGAAGAAGAAGAAGAAGAAGAAGAAGAAGAAGAGGGGAGGGGGAGGAAGTAGGAGGAGGAAGAAGAGGAAGGAGGAAGAAGGAAGAGGAGGAGGAGAGGAGAAGGAAGAGGAGGAGAAAAAGAAGAAGAAGAGGAGGAGGAGGAGGAGGAGGAGGAGGAGGAAGAAGAAGATTATTTAAAAAAAACAGGCCATTGGACAGAACCAGCCGACCAATTTCTCTCTGGCATCTTAAAAAAACCTGAAAAAAACAAGATGAGTTGATGGGCGGGAGAATTGCCACATTATGCACTCACACCATGTGATCCCCAAGAATTGACACAGGCTGGATGGCACACTTTATAAATTGATCAAACACACTTTTAAAAACATTTTAAAAATACTCCGAAAACGAAAAGGCAGGATAAACATCGCCCAATGCAAAGTTCACCAAGAGACGGCGAGAGAGCCAAAGTAAAAACTCGTTCAAATTTCTCCTCTTTCGAGTTTTTCATCCAGAGAAGCTGAACGTCACCAGCGGCCAATTGAAGGAAATCCACCTGTTCTCCAGTACTAATTGCAGCTCTTCTCCAGCTACAGCAATTTCCTTTCATCTTCAGAACCAAGAAAGAAGAAACGGAACCGCACCTGGAACGGATGTTGTGTTGCTGCTCACATTTAATTGCAGCCAGGAAAATAAACTGGAGGGGGGGGGAGCTGTGTCCTTCTGAGACTTGGCCTGCTTTGCCTGCTGCCCCCCTCCCACCGGCATTTGCACCCACACCCGCCACCAGGGAAGGGTTCCTGGGAATCTCCAAGCATTCCTGTGCACCATGAGGTGACAATCTTAGCAAACGCCGGTTATCAAACAAAAGGCGACATTTTATTAGACAACGTGTTACAGCCACGATAACAGCTCCACCGAGACAGCGAAGGGCAGATGATGCTGGATACGGGAGAAATAATCGGGAGCTGAGCAGCAGAGGGCAAAGATTGAGGGTTGCACTGATGCCACAGCCTGGTTTTCTCTGGGGGAATTGAGAGGGAGGCTGAGCCGGCTTGAAGCAAAACGGTTTCAAACCAGTTCAGGCCCAACCAGCGCCGGAAAGGTGATGGGGTGGGAAGCAGGCTAAACGGGGGTGGGTGGGGTATTTGGGGAATCCTTCCGAAGACCAACAGGCATGTATTTAATCAGGGAAATTGCTGTGCCTCTCCTGCCCTTAACGGCTCTGCAAAGCTTACGGAGATATCATAAAACCGCCCATAAAAAGAACGTAAATGCATAACAAATATAAAACACGCACAAACACGGCAACGTTAAAAAGCCTGGCTGAAAAATATGGCTTTTGGGCCATAAGGAGGAGGGGGGGGCAGCTCTCACAGCCATGTCCTCTGGGGAAAGGCAGGAGGGGCTGGCCTGGGCGGGACCTGCAGACCAAGGTTCAAGATGAGAAGAGGCGGTGCGAGGGAGGGGGTCTGCTCCACCCTGCGGGGTAGGCCAAGTGAAGAAAAAGAGAGCACGGGGACCGCGGAGATAGTCCGTGTTGTGCTAGGGAAGAAGGAGAGAATATTGGAATGTGGGGTCCCGGGTGCTCTCCGAGTTCGGTGGTTTCACCAGCAGACGTTTCATGAGCCAACTAGGGAACATCATCAGTGCTAGAAGGGAGGGGGGTTTGCAGAGAGGAGGAGGAGGAGGAGGAAAACTGTGGGGTCCCTGGTGCTCTCTGAGCTTGATATAGTTTGTGGAGAGGAGGAGGGGGAAGAGCGAGGAGGAGGACAGCTGGGGTCCTTGGTGCTCTGAGCTTGGCTGTTTTCTTGCAGACCTTTCATGAGCCAGCTAGGGAACATCATCAGTGCTAGAAGGGAGGGCAGTTTGTGGGAGGAGGAGGAGGAGGAGGACTGTGGGACCCTTGGGAGTCTCTGAGCTTGATTGTTTTCTTGCAGACATTTCATGACTCAAATAGGAAACATCATCAGTGTTAGAAGGGGGTGGGGTTTGTAGGAGGAGGAGGAGGACTGTGAGATTGTTGGTGCTGTCTAAGCTTCTGCTCCTCCTCCTTCACCTCCTTTCTAGCCCTGATGATGTTCCCTAGTTGGGTCATGAAACGTCTGCAAGAAAACCACCCATCTCAGAGAGCACCCAGGACACCACAGTGTTTCCTTCCTCCCTCCCTTCCTTCCTTCCTTCCTCCTCCTCCCTTCTAGCACTGATGATGTCCCCTAGCTGAGTCATGAAACATCTGCAAGAAAAAAACCAAGCTCAGAGAGCATCAAGGACCCCACAGTGTTTCTTTCCTTCCTTCCTTCCTTCCTTCCTTCCTTCCTTCCTTCCTTCCTTCCTTCCTTCCTTCCTTCCTTCCTTCCTTCCCTCCTTCCTTTCCTTACTTCTCCTCCTCCTCCTCCCTTCTAGCACTGATATTCCCTAGTTCAGTCATGAAACGTCTGCAAGAAAACCACCTATCTCAGAGAGCACCGAGGACCCCACAATTCCCCCTCCTCCTCCTCCCCTCCTCCCCCTCCTCCCAGCGAACCCCCTCCCTTGTAGCACCGATGATGAATCAGACCATTTGAGGAGTTAAATCAACTGATGATGAATGTTCATATAGGAGGAAGCCAAACCCGGAAGCCAAGAGATTCGATTCCCTCAGCATGGAATCCTAGCAGATGGATTGTAAGATTGGCCAGGCCATCCTTTCTGCTGCTGCCCCACGCCATATACAATGGCCTGGAACGAGAAGGATGCTTCCAGTCATACCGCCGGCCTGTCCCTCAAGCTGGCTGGCCGGATTGCAGATCTGCAGGAAGTAATGAAAGAAAAATATGAAAGGGAGGAATGCAAACATTAAGAGCCTTACCTGCCAGCCCCAGCCTGGGTTTGATGTGGCCTATATTTCCTGGCAGTGATGAGCGACTTAACACCTACTCCACAATAAGGAACTCTGGGCTCTGTTGAATAGGGAGAAATTGGGTTAAAGGATTCAACGCTTGAGATAAAGCTGGCTCTTTGCAACTCCTTTCCTCAAGGACGCCCATCTTGAGGCCAGCAAAGAAGCTTCCTTGGGGGTCAGAAGTGATTGGGGGGTGCTGGATCAGTAGGTACATTTTTTCCCACGGAGAAGAACTGCGCTATCCATCCTGCGGAGCAATGCGGACCCCACCAGCTGCTAAGGGATTCCGTTCTCTTCCAAGAACTGAAGAAGTAAAGAAGCATCTTGGATGAGAAACGAAAGGTTTTCGAAGGAAAAAACAAAACGAGAGAGTCCAGTTGCCTTTTTGGGGAAAAAAGGACCTTTGGGATAATCAATCAAATAAATTGGTATGAATTCCTTCATGCCACCAAGGATAAGCAACTCTTCCGATTCGTTTCCCCAAAGGAGCAGGCCTGGAGCTGGTCTGCAGCTCTTTAAAGCAGCTGCGTCTTCTCCCGGCATCACAGCCCCAGCAGCCGGGAGGAAAACAATCTTATCAAGAGTTGCAGACGCGTTGCTGTCCCTCTGACCCTGTGCTTCTGTGTTGGAAGAAAAGCTTTCATCCTGGTTCAGTCCAAGCCGGGGATAAACAACATGGCGACTGCTTTAGAAAGAAGGTTGCAGTTTATTGAAGAGCCAGACAGAAGGGAAAGAGGAGAGGGAAAAAAAGGGCTGAGCACATGTGGGGAGTGGGTTTTTATACCCTCTGGAGCCTTTTGTTTGGAGTTGCTTCCTGTTTCTGTGGCATGAACTTTGAGCTGAGTCTGAGTGTGCTTTTCTGGTATTCTGATGGTGATAGGTTAATCTTCTTATGTCCCAAATGTCATATCCTGCTTCCGAGACTGGGGGCTGATGACTCTTAGAGTTTGGATGGGGTATGTAGATTTTAGGTCTTTGTCTTCTTAATCTCCTAGATCCCTGGATTTACACCTGCATCTCTATAGAGCTGGTTCCTGCTTGGGGAGAGAGGCCTGGGGCTATTAAGAAAAACTGGGCATGCTTTCCTGCCGCTTTAAGATCCTTGGAGGAAATATATTTTTCGGCCCTTTTTAATATTTCCTTCTCTGGGGGGCTGACTTCCCACATCTGAATGCCCCTTTGCGGGTCCACACGGCACAGCACTCAAATGAGACCTTCTTGTATGAACATTTGTTCGTGCATTCGGATCTGTCGGCCTGTCTCGCTGGGATTCGGGCTTCACGGAGGTGCAACTGTTTGGTAAGAGGTTCTCTCCAAGATGCTGAGCAGAAGGCCTCTTTTGGGGACAAGGAGGGGGCTCAGAAGACGGTGCACCATCAGCTCCTTGCCAAGGGACCGTGAAGATTCTCAGTCATCCAGGTCACCGTCGTAAACAAAAGTGGTTTTTATTTCGAAAAAGGCAACTGGGCTGATTTTCGGAGGAAAAAAACAAAACAATCATTTCACAGACGCCTGGCACAACACAGGAGGACAGACCCATCAGGACCAGACTCAGCAGCCCATCTGACTTTGAAAGATAAAGGCCACTTTTTGGAAGACAGCAAAGTCCACATTTTGGACAAAGAGGACCGCTGGCTTGAAAGAGGGGTTCAAGACGCCATCGAGGTCCAAACAGAACAGCCCTCCCTCAACCGAGGGGAAGGGATAGGAAAGGGGTAGGCAACCTCGGCTCTTTTATGACTGGTGGACTTCAACTCCCAGAATTCCTGAGTCAGCCATGCTGAAGGGGAAAGGGAGAGGTTTCCAAGCTGAGCCAAGCCTAGGTTTAGGAAAAGGTTGGGGGGTTCCAGTAAGGGGACCCTTCCCACGCATTTTCTGCTGCTAAATGCCACCGTAGCGGACTTCTCTGAATCCAAAACTGGATGCAGTATTCCAAGTGTGGCCTCACACTTGGAATACGGCATCCAGTTTTGGTCACCATGATGTAAAAAAGATGTTGAGACTCTGGAAAGAGTGCAGAGAAGAGCAACAAAGATGATCAGGGGACTGGAGGCTAAAACATACAAGGAACGGCTGCTGGAATTGGGGATGTCTGGTTTAATGAAGAGAAAGACGAGGAGGAACAGGATAGCAGTCTTCCAGTATCTAGGGGTTGCCCCAAAGAAGAGGGAGTCAAGCTATCCTCCAAAGCACCTGAAGGCAGGACAAGAAGCAACGGGTGGAAATTCATCAAGGAGAGAAGTAACCTGGAACTAAGGAGAAACTTCCTGACAGTGAGAACAATTAACCAGTGGAACAACCTGCCTCCAGAAGTTGTGAATGCTCCAACACTAGAAGTTTTTAAAAAGAGATTGGACAACGATTTGTTTGGAATTATATAAGGACTTTGCTTTGAGCAGGGGTTGGACTAGAAGACCTCCAAGGTCCCTTCCAACTTTATTATTATTATTATTATTGCAGCTCCATTCAGCCCTCCTGGCTGGCAGCGATGGACCAGCCTTTCTCCCGCCTCCTCCTCCTCCTCCGTAAATTCCAGGGGAGGGAAAAATACCAGCTCTAATTCAGTGGTAAAAGCACATTCATGGCCGAAGGACAGACCCAGTGGGGGCGCTTTGGGACACGCTTGGCAAAGGCGCCCCTGGAAACGCCCTTCGGCTCGCCGCGGCTGCCTCCCCCTTGCGCTGCCTCTGATTTTCAGAACTGACACTCATTTTGATCCAAAGTTATTTGTGCAGAGCTGGTGAGGCCCGGTCAATTGATGCTGTCAACACAGGTGGAGAGGCCGGCTGGGCCAAGAAGGCGGGAAGAACCAGGAGCTGCACGGCTGCAGAAACAGCCGTGGGGAAGGAGGGCTGCCAGCCTTTGGGCATCTTCTGGGCATCCCTGCCAGGAAGCAACACTGGAAGTTTTTAAGAAGAGACTGGACAGCCATTGGTCCAAAATGGTACAGGGTTTCCTGCCTGAGCAGGGGGTTGGACTAGATGACCTCCAAGGTCCCTTCCAACTTTATTACTAAAAAGCGGAAATTTGCCCTAAAACTGGCTGCAGCTTCTAAGCCTCCGGCCACCTCCTTGGGGCTACTCAAGGACCCTCTGCCGCCCCTCCCCAATTGCAAGGGGAATTGAGCCATGGAGCCCTTATTCCTCCGTGCTGCCTTGGAGGCTGGACCAGTGCTGCCTTGGAGGCTGGAGCAGCAGCGTGGGGATTACTTAACCTCCTGACACTTTTACTTAATGTCACCATTTCGCCAGGCCTGAAATCAACGCTGAAAAGGGGAGGGGGGGGGGGAAAGAAGAAAAGAAAAAAAAACATGATTTGATTTCATTTTTGCTGCTTGACCCAGAGCTGGGCATTAAGGAGCGAAGAAAGAGATCTGCAGAGAAGCAGAAGGAAAATCGATAGCAGGAGAAAGAAATATTTCTATTTTTGAAGGCTGCTTCCCCTGCGTCGCCGGGCTGACAGCACCATTCTGATTCAGCTGCTCCCTCCTTTATTTTTATTAAATTTTATACGCCGTCCAGCTCGCTCTTCCAGGATCCCAGAGGGGGTCCTTCGTAGCCCCATCAGATTGGGGGGGGGGTGTGTGTCTCTCTCTTCTGTTGCCCAGAGACTCCACAGGTTGGAGATGTCCAGAGCTTTTTCGGATGGAATCTGCCTCTGGTGCCTTTTTGCAGCTGCAAAATGCAGGATGGTCCCTGGGCAGACAAAGGGGAGGGAGGGGCTGCTTGGTCCAGCTTGAGGTTCTGGGCTGGGGGTTGCTCAGACTCCCCCTCCCCCTTTCCCAGGAAGAGGGTTTTCAGCACATGGGCCTGTTTGCTTTTCCACTGCTTGCAAAGCCCTCTGAAGCACGGCTGCGGGACTTGGGTCTGGCTAGTCTAGAGAAAAGAAGGAATAGGGGAGACACGATAGCAGTCTTCCAATATTTGGGGGACTGACACAAAGAAGAGGTGGTCACATTATTCTCCAAAGCACCAGAGGGAAGGAAGAGAAACCACGGTTGGAAATTGGCCAAAGAGAGAAGCAACCTGGAATTAAGGAGAAACTTCCTAACAAGTGAGGACAATCAACCAGTGGAACAGCTTGCTTCCAGAAATTGTGGGTGCTCCATCACTGGAGATTTTAAAGAAGAGACTGGACATTCACCTGTCTCAGATGGTATAGGTTCTCCTGCTTGAACAGGGGGCTGGACTAGAAGACCTCCAAGGTCCCTTCCAGCTCTATTCTATTCTATTCCATATTTTCTATTCCATTCCATTCCATTCCTTATTCTATTCCATTCCTCCATTCCTTATTCTATTCAATTTCTTATTCTATTCTATTCCATTCTGTAATTCTATTCTATTCTATTCCATTCCACAACCCATTCCATTCCATATTCCATTCCATATTCTATTCTATTCTATTCTATTCTATTCTATTCTATTCCATATTTTCTATTCCATTCCATTCCATTCCTTATTCTATTCCATTCCTCCATTCCTTATTCTATTCCATTCCTTATTCTATTCCATTTCTTATTCTATTCTATTCTATTCTATTCTATTCTATTCTATTCTATTCTATTCTATTCTATTCTATTCTATTCTATTCTATTCTATTCTATTCTATTCTATTCCATTCCACTCCACTCCATTCCATTCCACAATCTATTCCATTCCACAACCCATTCCAATCCATTCCTATTCTAAAGCCACGATTTTGCATACCTGGCAACTTTTAAGATGGGTGGACTTCAACTTCCAGAATTCTGGGAATTGAAATTGACGAGTCTTAAAGCAGCCAAGCTTTAAGCAGCCCCCTCCCCTCCCCGGATGAATGAGGAGGCCAGCCAGGAAAGGCCAAATTAGATCAATGTATAAGCCACCGGGTGATTAATGTTATTTATTTATCCAATTGATACGGTGCCCCTCTCAGCAAGGCTTTCGGCAGCGAACAAGAGTTGGAATAGAATAAAAACGATGATTATAGATGCTGCAAAAGTTAAAATAACACAGTGGTCAGAAAACATCAACCCACACTATGAGCGTCGTCAAGAAGCAGCTCTCCACACAGCCTCAGCTAGCCATGCTTAGCCGTGATCCGTGTCCTCAAATCAGCTATTTTAAAGTGGCTGAGGTTGAGAAGCATGGCTTAGAGGAGGACAGGGGAGCCTCAGATCTGGGGGTCGCAGGGAGTGACTGTGCCATGTGGCATCTGGGGCCCCCAAGGGCCACACAAGCCAGAGGAGCATCAAATCCTTCTGGAAAAGGAGAAGAAAGTGGTAGATTCAAAGTTTCCCTCTCAAGCCCGGAACAAAGAATCAGCCGAGAGATTTTGTAAATACAAACCAGACTATCTTTAATCTTTCAAAATAACACCCCTGTCCCCCCAAAAAAACCATTCCGAAGGTCCCCTTTATCCGGAACGTCTCGTTTGCACCCCAAGTTGCAGAAGGTCCTGGAAGCCATCAAGGGTTCCTCAAAAGTTCTCCAGAAGCTCCACAATCCGCTTCTGCTCGCTCTCCTGGAATTCGGGGTTCTTCCCGTCTCCGATGTTTTCCGCGTACTCTGCAAGGTCAGAGGAGGTCTGAGTAAGAGGGAGGGTCCTGCCGAGCCCCCCTGCCCCGCCCGAAGAGAAGGGGTCAGCTCAGTTGCTCAGCTGCCTTGTCCATCCCTTTGCCAGACAAGTCCTCTCACTCCGGGGAGGCACGCAGGGCAAAATTCGGGCCTTTCGCTCGTTGCGGTTTAAAATTTCTATTCGTTTAGCAGAATATAGAATACAAAGGAAACAAAAATAATGATGGGAAACTAGGGCAGGAAGAGAGGAAAAGGAGAAAGGCTGGGGTAGAAGGGGGAAAAAAAGGACGAAAAAGGCCTTGACTTCCCACTCTTTTCAGCAACGCAGAAGATAATAACGTTGTGGCCTCAACTTTCTATTTTTACACCAGTGTTTCTCAACCTTGACCATTTTAAGGCATGTGGACTTCAACTCCCAGAATTCCACATGCCTTAAAATGGTCAAGGTTGAGAAACACTGTACAATGATGTGACGCCAGCCATTCCTCTAGCAACCAGCTGAGAGGGTATGGGAGGTCCTCCTGCTTGAGCAGGAGGCTGGATTAGAAGACCCCCAAGCTGGCAGGGGGAATTCTGGGAGATGGAGCCCACAAGTCTTAAAATTCCCAAAGTTGGTCTAGGGCAGGGGTGTTGAACTCAATTTCATTGAGGGCCGCATCAACATTGCAGTTGCCCTCAGGGGGCCGGGTGGGCATGGCCAGGATGGGTGCGGCCTACTGGGTGGGCGTGGCTGGAGTGGGTGTGGCCTACTGGGTGGGCGTGGCCAGCTCTACATCATTCTCGTCAAGGGTGCCTGTGGGGGCCTGGGCTGGAGGGGGACAGATCTGGGGGTCTCTGGCAGAAGGGGGGAGGGACCGGGGCAAGCGCCAAGGCATGATGCATTTCTTCACTCCTCACAAAGGGTGACCCCTCCCCAGCATGCACCCAGAGGGCGGGGCCAACATGGAAGGGGCTGGTTCCTCGCTGTTTCCAGACGGTCTTGTGGAGCTAAGACTGAATGTGTTTCAGCATAGAGGGCCACCACAAAATTGTACATGGGCTCCCAGCCGGCCTGGGCCAGGGCCAAGACAGCGGGGGCCGTTCCCTCACTGTTTCCAGGATGGCTTCATGGGCCACATGAAATCACTTCATGGGCCGCATCCGGCCCCCGGGCCTTGTGTTGACATATCTGGTCTAGGGTTGGACTAGATGACCTCCAGGGTCCCTTCTCACTCTGTTCTTCTGCATTCTGATGGTTTGCAGGCGAGGCTTTTGGAGACAAGAGGAAGCGGGGGTCTCCTGCAACGTGTGGGATGCCAGGGAGGGGGTCACACCCAATGCACCCCCTCTTGGGTTTTCTGGCCACTTGTCCAGCATGCCGGCAGCCCTTGGGGGATCGTGGGTGGGTGGGTGGGCGAGCTCCCCACTCCCCCTTCCAGGGCGATGGCGAGGAATTCCAAGGGCTTCTCCCTGCCTCTCCCCCCTCCCCTCCCCTCCCCCCACGCCTGTCTCCGGCTTCCCTGTGAAATGGAGCCCTGGATCCCTCTCAGCCCTCCCCCCCTCCCCAGGGATCCATCAGCTGTCAGGCTGCCAGAGAATCAGGGAAAATAGGTAGGCCATAAAAAGCAGGCTCCAAAGCGGGCTGCCAATTAGCATGCAAAAGAGGAGGGGGGGAGGAGGAGGGAGGAAGGGGGAAGACAGGAGGCGGAAGAAGAGGGGGAGGAGGAGAAAGAGCAGGAGCAAGAAGAGGAAGAAGAGAAGGAGGAGAGGAGGAAGAGAAAGGAGGAGAGGAGGAAGAGAAAGGAGGAGCAGGGAGGGAGGAGGAAGGAGGAGGAAGAGAAGGATGAAGAATAGAAGGAGGAGGAAGGAGAGGAGGAGGACAGGAGGAGGAGGAAGAAGAGAAGGAAGAGGACAGGAGGAGGAGGAAGAAGAGAAGGAAGAGGACAGGAGGAGGAAGAGCAGGAGGAGGAAGGGAGGAGGAAGAGAAGAAGGAGAGGAAGAAGAAGAGGAGGAAGAAGAGAAGTAGGAGAGGAGGAAGAGAAAGGAGGAGGGAGGGAGGGAGGGAGGAGGAAGGAGGAGGAAGAGAAGGAGGGGAGGAGGAAGAGAAGGAGGAGGGGAGGAGGAAGAGAAGGAGGAGGGGAGGAGGAAGAGAAGGAGGAGGAGGAGGAAGAGCAGGAGGAGGAAGAGGAGGACAGGAGGAGGAAGAGGAGGACAGGAGGAGGAGGAAGAGAAGGAGTAGAGGAGGAAGAGCAGAAGGGGAGGAGGAGGAGGAGAAGAAGCAGGAGCGGAGGAGGAAGGAGTGAGAAGAGGGGGGGGAGGAGGGGGGGAACCCTGCAGGGAGAGCAGCAAGCAAGGGGGTGGGACAGAGGACTCCCAGGGGAGGCTCCCCCTGCCCAAGGCTTGGGGGTCCCCAAGTGCCCCCTTCCTCTCCCCACAGGACCTGCCAGAGGAACAGCAGGGGGCTTTCACGTGGTCAAAATCCCCCCCCCATCTTCTCAAAGGCTGCCCCAAAGGATGCTGGCCACAGACACCCCCCCCCAAAAGGATTCAGTAATCCACTGCCACATTCGGGGTGTGTCTGTGTGGAGGGGGGCTCAGGCTGCTCCCCAACTTTCCCAGTATATCAGAACCCAGTCTCGCCCTCCAAGGGGGGCAGGCCTGCCTGGTCCTAGGCTTGCAGACCCCAGAATCTGACCCCACAGCCAACCTTAGGCAGCAAAGGAACCCCCCCCCCTCGGCTGCCCCCCCCCCCCCGTTGCTGCTGGCTTTGCACCTTCGCTGGTGGCTCAGCCGTACCCCCAGTCCTCCCTCCCCCCCCCAAGGAAGGCCAGCCGGGACCCCTGGCCAGGTGAGGGGAGCCCTGGGGGAGGAGCCTCCCTCCCTCCCTCCCTGTGGCTCACCTTTGATGATGTGCCGGACGATCTTGATGGAGCTTCCGCGCATGTTCAGGATTTGATGCACCCTCTGGCGGATCTGGGGGGGGGGGAAGGGGGGAGAAAGGGGGAGGGATAAAGGGGTCTCCGTTGGGGAGCAGGAAGTCCGCCTTTGGGGAAGCAAGCAGCGCCTCTGACTTCCTCCGGGCCCGGCGTAGTTTGAATTTTGTACAACAACTGTAAAGTTTTTCACAGTCACCGTAGGAGTGACTCGTTTGCCTCTGGTGTTTCGGCTTCGTTGCATCTCACAACCGTTTGTGAGAAGGGCGGCCGTATAAATACAGAAACAAGCCAACTGGCAGCGATTGTGAGTCCTTTCTGGGGCAGCCCCCCCTTGAGACCCCAGAGGACCTCCGGCGGGGGGGGGGGGCGCTGTGGAAGGCCGCAGGACCCCCGCTTCTGCAAAATGAAGCACCGCAGTGGGCCGGGAACTGCAGACGCCACAAAGGAAGGGAGGCAGTTTGGTCTAGTGGTGAACGCACCAGGGGAGAAAGCAAGGGGTGCAGAGTTCTAGTCCTGCCTTAGACACAAAAAGGTGTCTGCGAGACTTTAGGCCAGCGGTTCTCAACCTTGGCAACTTTAAGACTTGTGGACTTCAACTCCCAGAATTCCTCAGCCAGCAAAGCTGGCTGAGGAATTCTAGAAGTTGAAGTCCACAAGTCTTGAAGTTGCCAAGGTTGAGAAC
This sequence comes from Crotalus tigris, assembly GCF_016545835.1. Classification (NCBI taxonomy): domain Eukaryota; kingdom Metazoa; phylum Chordata; class Lepidosauria; order Squamata; family Viperidae; genus Crotalus; species Crotalus tigris. The sequence continues at coordinate 70,772 of NW_024098147.1, read as the reverse complement.
CGCTGCTTTAGGCCAATCACCAGGAGAGGGTGAGTTCTAGTCCCGCCTTAGGCATGAAAGGCAGCTGGGTGACTCTGGGCCAATCACCAGGAGACGGTGAGTTCTAGCCCCGCCTTAGCCATGCAAGCCAGCTGGGTGACTCTGGGCCAATCACCAGGAGACGGTGAGTTCTAGTCCCGCCTTATCCATGCAAACCAGTTGAGTGACTCTGGGCCAATCACCAGGAGACGGTGAGTTCCAGCCCCGCCTTAGCCATGCGAGCCAGTTGAGTGACTGGAGATGGAGAGTTCTAGTCCCGCCTTAGGCATGAAAGGCAGCTGGGTGACTCTGAGCCAATCACTAGGAGAGAGTTCTAGTCCTGCCTTATCCATGCAAGCCAGTTGGGTGACTCTGGGCCAATCACCGGGAGAGGGTGAGTTCTAGTCCCGCCTTAGGCATGAAAGCCAGCTGAGTGCTTTGGGCCAGTCCTCTCTCTCAGCCCAGTCTACCTTGCAGGGTGGCTGTGCAGAAAACAGGAGGAGGTTATTTGTAAAAACAACGAAGGGGAGACGCAGATAAATAAATGACATCCACCACTAAAAGGAGGGCGGAGGGCAGGGCTGGCCGGTCCTACCTGGGGGATGCTGGCGTTGCTGATCTCGGCCATGATGTAGCAGATGAGCTGCAGCACGAACAGGCCGGCGTCCAGGCGCCGGAGGTAGAACTCCTCCTCCATGTCGTCGTCAATGATCTCCCCACGGCGCACCATGTCCTGAGAGGGGCAGCCAGTTGGAGTCAGAATCAGAGTTGAAAGGGACCTCAGAGGTCCTCTAGCCCGACCCCAGGCTCAAGCAGGCAGAGTTCCTAGGTGAAGAACTGAGTCCGTGCTTGCTTCCCTTGGCACAGCCTGTAACTTCTGAGGGGCCCTGGGTGGTTCTCTGAGCTGGGTGGTTTCCTTGCAGACGTTTCATGACTCAACTAGGGAACATCTTCAGTGCTAGAAGGGAAGAAGAGGAGGAGGAGGACTGTGGGGTCCTGAGTGCTCTCTGAGCTTGGCTGTTTTCTTGCAGACGTTTCATGACCCAACTATGCAACATCATCAGTGCTAGAAGGGAGGTGAGTTTGAAGAGGAGGAGGAGGACGAGGAAGCGGAGAAGAAGGTTGAAGACGGGGAGGAAGAGGAGGAAAAGGTGGAGAAAGAGAAGGTGGAGGAGGAGGGGGAGGAAGAGGAGGTTGAGAAGGAGGAATAAGAGAAAGAGGAGAAGGAGGAAGAGGAGGAGGAGAAAACCGAAGAGGAGGTGGAGATGGAGGAAGAGGAGGAGGAAGAGGAGATGGAGGAGGAGGAAGCTGAAGAGGAGATGGAGGAAGGGGAGGACGAGGAGGAGTAAGAGAAGGAGGAAGCCGAAGAGAAGGTGGAAGAGGAGGAGGAGGTGGTGGAGGAGGAGGAAGAAGTGGAAGGAGGAAGAGGAGGTGATGGAGGAGGAGGACGAGGAAGAGAAGGAGGAACCCGAAGAGGAGGTGGAGGAGGAGGAAGAAGTGGAAGAAGGAAGAGGAGGTGGTGGTGGAGGAGGAAGCTGAAGAGGAGGACGAGGAGGAAGAGGATGTGGAGAAGAATGGAGAAGCAGAAGTGGAGGAAGAGGAGGAGGACAACTGTGGGGTCCTTGGTGCTCTCTCAACTTACTTGTTTTCTTACAGACCTGGCACGACTCAACTAACCTAATCAGGGCTTGAAGAGAGTGGGACACTGATGATGTTCCCTAGTTGGGTCATGAAACATCCTGTCAACCTCTTTCTCTCAGGGATGGTCCAGAGGTGGAAAAGGGGACCTCTGGGAAAGCATTGGCATCAGTGCTGCCTCTGAGGCCCCTAACCCTAGATGCCCTTCCCACCCGTAACGCACAAGCTGCAACAACCTTCAGATAGCTCCTCAGCCTTGAGGTCAGAAGACCACAAAATAGATTTGGGGGTGGCGGAGAAGACCTTCTCTCATTCAAGGATTACCCTTCTGGGGCTCAACCGCCCTACGCCCAGAAAGGTGACTCTACATCCAAAGACGTGACAGGAACTGAATTCGGTCTCACATCTCGGTCTTCTGCTCGTGTGGCACATCCAACACAGGGATTCTGTTTACAGGGCTCCCCGTCCTGGGACTGTCCTGGACACGCTCCCGAGATTCCAGCTGAACAAAAGGGCTTATGCTGCTTCTTTTGGGGGTCCTTGCTCAGGAGACCAACGGAGGAGCTGCAGGTATCCTGCAGAGTTGACCACAAGAGGGATCCTGGAGTCCTAGTGGACGATCGCCTGGCCATGAACCAGCCATGTGCAGCAGCAGCAGCCAAAAAAGCTAACACAATCCTGGGTTGTTTAAACAGAGGCATAGACTCAAGATCACGCAAAGTATTCATACCGCTTTATAAAGCCCTAGTGAGGCCACACCTGGAATACTGCAGCCAATTTTGGTCATTATATTACAAAAAAGATATTGAGACTTTGGGAAAAAGTTCAGAGAAGAGCAACTAAGATGATCCAAGGCCTGGAGACTAAAACATACGAAGAACGGCTGTGGGACTTGGGTTTGGCTAGTCTGAAGAAAAGAAGAAATAGGGGAGACATGATAGCAGTATTCCAGTATCTGGGGGGCTGCCCCAAAGAAGAGGAGGGGGTCAACTTATTCTCTAAAGCACCAGAAGGCAAGACAGGAAACAATGGATGGAAACCAATCAAGGAGAGAAGCAACCTGGAATTAAGGATATTGAGGACAATCAACCAGTGGAACAGCTTGCCACCAGAAATCATGGATGCTCCATCGCTGGAGACTTTTAAGAAGAGAGTGGACAGTCACCTGTCTTGAGATGGAATAGGTTCTCCTGCTTGAGCAGGAGGCTGGACTAGAAGACCTCCAAGGTCCCTTCCAGCTCTATTCCATTCCATTCCATATTTTCTATTCTATTCTATTCTATTCTATTCTATTCCATTCCATATTTTCTATTCTATTCTATTCTATTCTATTCTATTCTATTCTATTCTATTCTATTCTATTCTATTCTATTCTATTCTATTCTATTCTATATTTTCTATTCTATTCTATTCTGTTCTGTTCTGTTCTATTCTATCCCTTATTCTATTCTATTCTATTCTATTCTATTCTATTCTATTCTATTCTATTCTATTCTATTCTATTCTATTCTATCCCATTCCATATTTTCTATTCTATTCTATTCTGTTCTGTTCTGTTCTGTTCTGTTCTGTTCTATTCTATTCTATTCTATTCCATTCCATTCAATTCCATATTCCATTCTATATTCCATTCCATATTCTATTCTATTCCATTCCATTCCATTCCACTCCTTTTCATATATTCCATTCCATTCTCTATTCCATTCCACTCCACTCTTCTAATTTTCATTCCTTTGTAGCACTTTCTCCCTCTTGATCACATTGTCAGCCACCCACAGTGGCACTGTCAAGAGAGATGGATGCCACCAAAACTGAACTAAAGAAATAAAGAAACTCCTGGGAATTACAGCCGAGGACCCAGAGAGTCTCTTTCACTCCAGGGAGAAGCACCCCTGTTAGGAATCCAACTCTGTGCAGAAATGCAGGCTGCCCCTTTGCAAAATGGGCCCCGAGACCCTCCCCAGCTGCAAACCCCCCCCCCCAGTGGCACCCTGGCAGCAGCATCAGCTCCCTTTGCAGCTGAACTTTTGCTAGCCTCCTGCTGGGATGTTGTTTTCGCCAGCCTGAGATCTCCTTGGCCCCGTGGTGGGCCTAATTTATGACACGGTGGCCCAGCAAGTGGGCACACTCCGCTGGGGCTGTTTTTCATCACTGCTCAGGGAAGAAGGGAAGGAGGGAGGGCATTCAAGGGTCTTCTGCTCAGCGGGGGCACCCCGACCTGGGGCACCCGCCTAGGAGAGCCGAAGCTGATCCGAAGGGCCCCGAAAGGCCCCCGCGATGTGTCCAAGGCCACCACACACGGCCTGGGCAGCTTCCCTGCTTTGCTAGACCCCCAGCCTTCCTTTACGGCTCTCCCTTCTTTTCCATTCTGGGAAGGGGTGATTCTCCGCTCTCTTTCTCCAGTGCAGGCAGTCCTCACTTTACAACAGTTCATTTAGTGACCGTTCCAAGTGACGACGGCACTGAAAAAAAAAGAGACTTAAGACCGCTTTTCCCACTGACGTCCGTTGCAGAGTCTCCACGTCCACGCAAACAAAATTCAGATGTTTTTGGCAACCGCCTCGTGTTTATGACGGTCGCCGTGTCCCCGGGGGAGGGGTCACGTGATCCCCTTTTATGGCCTTCTGACCAGCAAAGCCAATGGGGGGGAGCCAGATTCACTTAACGACCGTGTGACTGGCTTAACAATCGCAGTGATTCACTTAACAACACTGGGAAGAAAAGGACGCAAAACGGGGGGCAAAACGCACGTAGCCATTGTCTCGCTTAGCAACAGGGTTCAACTGTGGTCGTAAGCCGAGCATTATTTGTAAAAAAAAAAAATTATATTTGCAACGCAGATTCACGTTTGTCATCTTCCTATTAACGATTTCAGACTGTGCATTCTATGTTTTGTTATTTTATTCTGCTCCTTTTTATTAAAAAGTGGATATTATTATTATTAATAATAATAACAACAACAACAACAACAACAACTGAAATTAGTATATCAGGAAGGCTTACTGACTACTGGAGAGACCAAACTGGCCTACAAGAAAGACCAAATGAAGAACAGAATAGAGGCATGGGAAGACAAAGCACTACATGGCCAATACATGAAAAAAATAGCTGGGAAAGCAGATAATAACAAAACCTGGCAATGGCTAAGAGCAGGAAAATTGAAGAAAGAGACCGAGGGACTAATTCTGGCTGCACAAGACCAAGCCTTAAGGACAAATGCATACAAAGTCAAAATTGAGAAGACAGCAACAGACAGTAAGTGCCGCCTATGCAAAGAAGCTGAAGAAACAGTGGACCACTTGGTAAGCTGTTGCAAGAAGATTGCACAGACTGATTACAAGCAGCGGCATGACAAAGTAGCAACAATGGTGCATTGGAAGATCTGTAAAAAATATCATTTGCCTGTAAGCAAAAACTGGTGGGATCATAAAATAGAGAAAGTCATAGAAAATGATAAAATTAAACTGCTCTGGGACTTCAGAATTCAAACAGACAAGCACCTGCAACATAACACCCCAGACTTAACAATTGTCGATAAGAAAGACAAAAAAGTCTGGATAGTGGACGTGGCAGTGCCTGGAGACAGCAGAATAGAAGAGAAAGAACTGGAGAAGATAACAAAATACAAAGACCTACAAATAGAAATAGAAAGACTGTGGCAAAAGCAAGCAAGGGTAGTACCAATAGTCATAGGCTCCTTGGGTGCAATCCCAAAACAACTGGAGCACCACTTGAACACCATTGGCATTGACAAATTCGCTATTAGTCAATTGCAAAAGGCGGCCTTACTGCGACGATATCTGTAATACCATCAAACATCCACATCTGCCTATCCCAGGTCCCGGGTAAGGACTCGATAGGTAGAGAAAATGCCAAATCCAGTCTGAACATCTGGCTGACTGTGCGATGATCCAAAATAATAATAATAATAATAATAATAATAATAATAATAATAATAATAATAATAGTAGTAGTAGTAGTAGTAGTAGTAAAGTTGGAAGGGACCTTGGAGATCATCTAGTCCAACCCCCTGCTCAGACAGGAAACCCTATACTATTTCAGACAAATGGCTGTCCAGTCTCTGCTTAAAAACTTCCTGTGTTGAAGCATTCACCGCTTCTGGAGGCAGGTTGTTCCACTGGCTAATTGTTCTCACTGTCAGGAAGTTTCTCCTTAGTTCCAGGTTGCTTCTCTCCTGGATGAGTTTCCATCCGTAATAAAATAAATCAGGAGGCCAAACTGATGGCGGGGGGGGGGGGGCGGGCGCAGGGGAAGGGTCTCTGCCCTCCCCACCTCACCCAAGGGCCAGGAAACTAGGAAGAAGCTGGGTGAATCCTGCTAGCCATCAACCCCCCCCCCAGCGTTAATTGCTCTCAGTGCCAATACCAAGCCCTCCCCACTTCCTCCCCCCCTCTAAACTGTCAGGATACCACATCCTGATGAGCGCTCAGGTGCCATCCATCCCTGCCGTGAGATGCCCGGTGTTGATGGGATGAGACAGCACCGAGATGGGCTCCTGTGATGCTCAGCAGCCTTTCCTGACGCTAATGAGGCTGGACTGACAACACGAAGGAGGAAGGGGACTCCACCCAGCCCCCCCACCCCCCATGGGCCTTGGACTCTCCTTTTTCAACGGCCTGCTTTCAGATGTTGTGGGCGCTCCCTCACTGGAGGTTTTTAAGAACAGACTAGAACGGCCTGAGATGGTATAGGTTCTCCTGCTTGGGCGGGGGGTTGGACTAGAAGACCTCCAAGGTCCCTTCCAGCTTCTATTCTATTCTATTCTATTCTATTCTATTCTGTTCTGTTCTGTTCTATTCTATTTTATTCTATTTATTCTATTCTATCCTATTCCATTCCATTCTATATTCCATTCCATATTCTATTCTATTCTATTCTATTCTATTCTATTCCATTCCATATTCTATTCTATTCTATTCTATTCTATTCTACTCTATTCTAACCCATAATTCTAATTCTAATTCTATTCCATTCCATATTCCATTCTATTCTATTCTATTCTATTTCATTCTTTATTCCATTCTCTATTCTATTCCATTCTACTCTACTCCAGTTTATTCCATTCTTCTAATTTTCATTCCCTTGTAGCGCTTTCTCACTTTTGATCATTCCATTCCATTCCATTTTATTCCATTCCATATTTTCTCTTCTCTTCTCTTCTCTTCTCTTCTCTTCTCTTCTCTTCTCTTCTCTTCTCTTCTCTTCTCTTCTCTTCTCTTCTCTTCTCTTCTCCTCTTCTCTCTTCTATCCAATCCGTTCAAGAAAAGTCATAGAATGGGGCCAAACTCACTTAAGAACTGTCTCTCTTAGCAACAGACATTTTGGCCTCCATTGAGCTCGTCAGCTGAGGACTGCCTGCACACGGGCTGTTCCTATGGATCCCCAGCCCCTGCACCGCTGCCCTTGACCCACCCTGTCCGGCCCTCTGCAGCCGCCTGCCAGGTCAGGCCCCTTCCAATCAGGCGACCCGGCGGCTGGTGGTCTCTCCCCCTCCCCCGCTCCTGGCTGCCCTGGCAGGATCCCATTTCTGCCTTGGGAAGTGGTGGCGCAATTATCATCTCATTTAGGAGCCATTAGCATGCAAAATGCCCAGGGAGAACGTTTTATTGAATCAACCTGCTGAGCATAATTTCCACATGGAACTGAGGAATAATGTATTAAGCCATCGCCTGCCTCAGTCGCCCTTCCGTTAATGGAGGCCGCCTGTCGCCCGTGCCCTCCTCCGCCTCTGGGGAGGGCAGAGGGGGGGAAGGAAGCCTGTCACCTCCTCCCCCCCCCAAGAAAAGAGGGGTGGTGGCAGGGAGCCCAAAGCCTTTCCTCCGTGGCCTTCCGTAGCTCCCTCCGCCCAGCCCTTCGCTGCGGCAACCCTGAACGGCAGGAAAACAGCATCTACACAACACCTTCCGACCAAATGGATAGGAGTCCAAGGGGGCACAAGCAACACTGGAGGCCCTCTGGGGAACTGAGAGGGCGGGACTGAAACTGGATAATTCCTGAGTCCAGTTCAGCTGATCAAAGCGCGCTGCGCCATGGCTTCCGGAGGGAAGACCTGGATGACTGGGTGGGCACCAGTCTAGTCGACCTGACCTCCTCTGAACTGGCAGCCACCCAGTCTTCCATGATTGACAAAAGCGAAGATTTTGAAGTCCTGGATAGTGCAGAAGATGGGGATTTGAGTGATCTCCCCCCCCCCCCCACTGGAGGATGTTCCAACCAGCTCTGCCAAAAAAAGACAACCGAGAAACGAAAGAAGAACATCCGGCTAAGGAAGAGTCAGAGGCGAGCCAGGAATGGCTTGATGTCTTAGTTCAGTGGTTCTTAACCTGTGGGTCGGGACCCCATTTGGGGTCGAACGACCATTTCACGGGGATCGCCAAACAACGCAGTCCGCCATTTTTTCCCCCTTTTCCTTAGCTGTGCGACTCCCTTTTATTCTATTGGCTTTTGAAAGCCAATAGAAGAGACTCTCTTGAATAGAGCCTAATTCTATTGGCTTTCCAAAGCCAATAGGAATTGTCCAGGCTGTCTCTGCCCTGCTGAGCCTGCCAAAAGCCCCAGTCTGCAAACGGTGCTGCACCCGTTGAGTAGTCCTCGACTTATGACCGGTTAGGGGTCGCGACATTAAAAAGGTTGAGAACCACTGTCTTAGGGAATGGCTTACTGAAGAAGAAAGTCATCTTATCAGGCCAAGGTCAGGAGAGCCAGCCAGTTAAGGGCCAGGATGTGACTGTCCATTTTAAAGCGACACTGGAGGATGGGACAGTAGTGGAGGAAGACCCCAGGCTCACCTTCATCCAGGCTCTGGATCTCTGTGTACACGCCCTAAAAAGAGTGGCACTCCCAGGCATCAGCAAGATCTCGGAATCTACAACAACCGCATGGCATCAGCGTAGCACACAAGCCAACGGAAACCCTTCGCAACATCCTACGCAAATGGAAAGACCCCACAGCCCCAGAAGAAAAAACAGGAGTCATTAGCAACCCCCGGTTTAAGGACTGCGGCAGCTCCCACAGAGGACAAAGAGGCAGGAGGCCGACAACACACATCCGTGAAGACGGGATGAAAGCTCCTTTAATTGCACAACACTTGGACAGACGGGGAAACTGAGACCAGCCCAGGCCAGGCCCAAAAACGCCAGGGAGTTTGTAGAAGCCCTCCGACAGGTTGGACACGTAGGCCTTAACAAGCTCTACAGACGATGCAAAAGGGACGCTCACCCAGCCCCAGAAGGGAACAAGAAGAGCAAAATCAGTACCTAGGTCAGGGGTTCTCAACCTTGGCAACTTTAAGACTTGTAGACTTCAACTCCCAGAATTCCTCAGCCAGCAAAGCTGGCTGAGGAATTCTGGGAGTTGAAGTCCACAAGTCTTAAAGTTGCCAAGGTTGAGAACCCCTGACCTAGATTGACTCCAAGATTAACATCAGGCCATCGATCAAGTAAGCAAGGCCCCACTGGAGAAGCTGCCAAAGAGACAATGGCCCAGCCAAAGAATCTCTAAGACCAGCAACACTGACAGGGCAAGAGGGCAGGATGTAAACTGGCAGCAAACTGCACTCCTTACGCGCACTGATGATGTTCCCTAGTTGGGTCATGAAACGTCTGCAAGGAAACAAGCCAGCTCAGAGATCCCCAAGGACCCCACAGTTCTCCTCCTGCTCCTCCTCTCTACAAACCACTAAGCTCAGAGAGCACAAGGGACCCCACAGTTCTCCTCCTCGTCCTCTCCACAACCCCCACTCCCTTCTACCACTGATGATGTTCCCTAGTTCGGTCATGAAACATCTGCAAGGAAACAAGCCATCCCAGACTGCACCAAGGACCCCACAGTCCTCCCCCATCTTCTTTCTAGAACTGATGTTGTGCCCTAGTTGGGTCATGAAATGTCTGCAAGGAAACCACCTAGTTCAGAGAGCATCCAGGACCCCCACAGCCCTCCTCCTCCTCCCTTCTAGCACTGATGATATTCCCTAGTTGGATCATGAAATGTCTCCAAGAAAACCATCCAGTTCAGAGAACCCCCAGGACTCCACATTCTCTCTCTCTCTCTCTCTCTCTCTCTCTCTCTCTCTCTCTCTCTCTCTCTCTCTCTCTCTCTCTCCCTCTTTCTCTTCCTCCTCCCCCTCTCTGCAAACCCCCCTCCCTTCTAGCACTAATGATGTTCCCTAGTTGGGTCATGAAACGTCTACGAGAAAAGAACCACGGGACCCCCCCAGTCTCTCTCTTCCTCCTCCTCCACTCTGCAAACCCCTCTTCCTTCCTTCCATCACTGATGATGTTACCCAGCTGGGTCAAGAAAGCCACCCAGCTCAGAGAGCACCCGGGCCGGACCCCCCCCCCCCGTTCAACTCTGGGCTCCAGAGATTCCCTCCTGGGGGGTTTCTGATGTGTGTCCCCTGTAGGAGGCAGCTGCGGGGGGGGGGGGGAGAGCCGTGCTGCTTCTCTAGATCTCCAAAGGCAGAGGGGGGGGGGGAGACAGGAAGACTTACTGTAAGGACCCACCCCACTTTGCATCTTAAGAAGACAGAACTCTTGGAATAATTCTTCCAACAGGAATCCTTTATTAAGAAGAAGTGGTTGCAGGCGGGCTAGACAGGACTTGGGGTCCAAGCTCTCCCATTCAAGGTTTTAAGGGGTTCCCCAGTAACCCCACCCAATCACCCCCCCTTCCAGTGATAGTTTCAGGCATCACAATTCCACCCCTTTGCTCCTTTCTTCCGTCTGGATGGAGACTTCAAATAAACTACATGAAAGGTAAATAGCCCCTTTGTCATGGTAAGGTTCTTTGGTGCTATTTACATTCAAACTCTTTGAGGTTGCAATAAACACATTCCTTCATACTGAAGGAAGTGAGGGCCATAAAGCCCCTTTGTTCTCCCCCTTCTCTCCCTCTTATGGCAGAATCCAGAGAAGGCAGAATTGAGGTTTTCTATATTTGATGATTAAAGATGAAATATAATTGGATTCTGACACTTACGTGCTTTTCCCCTTCGATCTTCTTATCGGCCACCTGCATGGCATCCAGGTATTTGAAGTAGAGCTCCATCAGCCTGTCCACCTGGAGGAGAAAAGAACATTCCTCTGGATTGGCGTGTTTCTTTCTGCATCTGCCAGCCTCTCCTCGGCATGCAGGCAAGGACTCGTGGCCCTTTCACACGGGTCTCCCCGGGTCTTCTTCCCGGTGACAGAGTGCCTCAGCATATCAGGAACGGTTGCTGGAATTGGGGATGTCTAGTTTAACAAAGAGAAGGACCAGGGGGGACAGGATAGCAGCCTTCCAGTATCTCAGGGGCTGCCCCAAAGAAGAGGGAGTCAAGCTGTTCTCCAAAGCGCCTGAAGGCAGGACAAGAAGCAACAGATGGAAACTCACCAAGGAGAGAAGCAACCTGGAACTGAGGAGAAACTTCCTGACAGGGAGAACAATTAACCAGGGGAACTACCTGCCTCCAGAAGCGGTGAATGCTCCAACACTGGAAGTTTTGAAGAAGAGACTGGACAGCCATTTGTCTGAAACAGTAGAGGGTTTCCTGCCTGAGCAGGGGGTTGGACTAGATGATCTTCAAGGTCCCTTCCAACTTTATATTATTATTATTATTATCATCAAGGAGAGGAGCAACGTGGAACTAAGGAGAAACTTCCTGACAGGGAGAACAATTAACCAGTGGAACTACCTGCCTCCAGAAGCTGTGAATGCTCCAACACTGGAAGTTTTTAAGAAGAGACTGGACAACAATTTGTTTGGAATGATATAAGGACTTTGCTTTGAGCAGGGGTTGGACTAGAAGACCTCCAAGGTCCCTTCCAACTTTATTATTATTATGGATCATCGCACAGTCAACCAGATGTTCAGACTGGATTTGGCATTTTGTCTACCTATCGAGTCCTTACCCAGGACCTGGGATAGGCAGATGTGGATGTTTGATGGTATTACCGGTATCGTCGCAGGATGGAAGCAGTTCCTAGTAAGGCCGCCTTTTGCAATTGACTAATAGCGAATTTGTCAATGCCAATGGTGTTCAAGTGGTGCTCCAATTGTTTTGGGATTGCACCCAAGGCACCTATGACTATTGGTACTACCCTTGCTTGCTTTTGCCACAGTCTTTCTATTTCTATTTTTAGGTCTTTGTATTTTGTTATCTTCTCCAGTTCTTTCTCTTCTATATTATTATCATTATCATCATCATCATCATCATTATTATGGCAGCTCCATTCAGCCCTCCCGGCTGGCAGTGATGGACCAGCCTTTCTCCCACCGCCTCCTCCTCCTCCTGCTCCGTAATTCCAGGGGAGGGAAAAATACCAGCTCTAATTCAGTGGTAAAAGCACATTCATGGCCCAAGGACAGACCCAGTGGGGGCGCCTTGGGACACGCTTGGCAAAGGCGCCCCTGGAAGCGCCCTTCGGCTCGCCGCGGCTGCCTCCCCCTTGTGCTGCCTCTGATTTTCAGAACTGACACTCATTTTGATCCAAAGTTATTTGTGCAGAGCTGGTGAGATCCGGTCGATTGATGCTGTCAACACAGGTGGAGAGGCCGCCTGGGCCAAGAAGGCGGGAAGAACCAGGAGCTGCACGGCTGCAGAAACAGCCGTGGGGAAGGAGGGCTGCCAGCCTTTGGGCACCTTCTGGGCATCCCCGCCAGGAAGCAGGGTCCCCAGCTGGCACAGTGGTCCTTCCTTTCTATTTCTCCTAGTTGCCCCACCGCTCACCTTCTCGCTGTCGTTCTCCGTGAACTTGTTGAGCAGTCTTGTCCTCTGCTGAGCCCGCAGGTTTCGGAGGAGCGAGGCCAGGATGGAACAGACGTGCTCTGGGGACAGATCGGGGTGGGGGGAGGAGGAAAGAGGGGGGGGGAGGGAGAAAGACAAGGGGTGAGTGTGGAACCATTTATTTCTTTTGATTTCTATCTACGGGGATTTTCTCAGTCATCCAGGATGCGGTTGTCGCCAGGAGGGCTTCTTTTTTAGGAGGCAACTGGACTTCCTTTGTTTTTTTCTCCCTGAAGACCTTTCGCTCCCCATCCCAGGAGCTTCCTCAGGTTCTGGCCGAATGGTGGGGAATGGAAGGATTTATACTCCTTGCAGACAGGCGGGCCTTTGCCTTCTTCTAGAGCAGGGGGTCTTCAAACTTGGCCCTTATGTGACTGGTGGACTTCAAGTCCCAGAATTGGGGACTTCAACCCCCAGCGTGCCTGGCTGAGGAATTCTGGGAGTTGAGGTCCACAAGTCATAAAAAGGCCAGGTTTGAAGACCCCTTGGTATAGGTAGTCCTTAAATTAACAGAGGGACAGAAGCAAGATCACATGAAGAGTTAATACCACTTTACAAGGCCTTGGTAAGGGCACACTTGGAATACGGCATCCAGTTTTGGTCACCACGATGTAAAAAAGATGTCGAGACTCTAGAAAGAGGGCAGAGAAGAGCAACAAAGATGATCAGGGAGGCTAAAACATACAAGGAACAGTTGCTGGAATTGGGTATGTCTAGTTTAATGAAGAGAAGGACAAGGGGGGGGGGACAGGATAGCAGCCTTCCAGTAACACAGGAGCTACCCCAGAGAAGAGGGAGTCAAGCTCTTCTCCAAAGCGCCTGAAGGCAGGACAAGAAGCAACAGGTGGAAACTAACCAAGGAGAGAAGCAGCCTGGAATTAAGGAGACATTTCCTGACAGTGAGGACAATTAACCAGTGGAACTGCTTGCCACCAGAAGTGCTTCATCACTGGAGGCTTTTAAGAAGAGACTGGACAGCCAGCTTTGGCCCGAGCAGGGGCTTGGATTAGAAGACCCCGGGGATCCCTTCCAACCTTGTTATTCTGTTATTTTCTTTCCGCACCCCAGGCCAAGGTCTCTCCCCCAAAAGCCTGGCCTTGGCAGCCCCTCCCATGCCCAGCCCCAGACAAACAAGCCCACTCCTCCCGCTGGATACTTGGGGCTCAAAACGCCAAGGGAACGGAGGGACCTCTCGGCCTAAACGCCTCCCCTGCCTTCCAGAAGAGAGATGCTCGCCTCGGTTTCCCCAGAGGTTAATTTATTCTGCTTCTGTTGATTCACAACGAAGGCTCTAAGGCTGAAAAATGCACTGGGAGAGAAAAAACTCAGAAAGAGAAAGAAAGAAAGAAAGAAAGAAAGAAAGAAAGAAAGGAAGGAAGGAAGGAAGGAAGGAAAACCCTGCTGGAGACAAGCATCGTGCAGGGATTTAAACGGGAAAGGGGCTGCAAGATGAACCAATGGGGCAGCTTTTCTGCCCCTAAAGTGGACGGGTGGGGCGGGGGCTCCTCCACCTGAGTGACTTGGCTGCCCTGCCGGAGGGCAGAGGGGGGTCAGCATTGGCCGTATTTCACAGGAAAACGCCGGCAGCCGAAAAAGGATCTCCTCCTTGCGGTCAAGACCATTAGCGGGCACTTTGCCAGCCGGGCCTGCGCCCCGGAGCCCACAAGCAGATGCCATCAATTGCATGCTGATGACCCCTCCACCTCAAGCCACGGACACGCCCCACCCTCCTGCTGCACCATGGACCGAGGCCGGGCCCAGGCGCTGAAAGCAGGGCCTGCTGTGTGGACGGGCGTGAAAGATTTCGGCCTGCGTGGTGCCCACTTTCCACGCACCAGGCAGCTGGGAGTGGGCTGGGGGGAGGGGGAGAGCGCTTTTGGAAGGAAAAGGGGAGGAAATAAGCCCCCTTTTCTGGAGGGGATCAGACCGATTGTCACGGGAGAGAAAGAGGGTGCAGTCAAGCGACCCTGTTCAAAGCTACGCACGCTTGGTGTGCCTGCGTCTGGCGTGCCTGCTCCTTTTAAGGAGGAGTTGCATGTACACACGGGGGGGGGAGGGGGCAGAGGAGGGCCAGCGAGATGGCTTGCAAAGGGGGATAGTTGTAGTTCGGGGTTGAAATGACCAGTCCTTGGTGCTCTCTGGGTGGTTTCCTTGCAGACGTTTCATGACCCAACTAGGGAACATCATCAGAGCTAGAAGGGAAGAGAGTTTGCGAGGAGGAGAAGGAGGAGGAGGAGGACTGTGGGGTCTTTGGTGCTCTCTGAGCTGGGTGGTTTCCTTGCAGACGTTTCATGACCAGCTAGGGAACATCATCAGTGCTAGAAGGAAGGGCAGGTGCGCAGAGAGGAGGAGGAGGAGGACGACGACGACGACGACTATGGGGTGCTCTCTGAGCTGGGTGGTTTCCTTGCAGACATTTCATGACCCAACTAGGTAACATCATCAATGCTAGAAGGGAAGAGCAGGAGGAGGAGGAGGAGAAGAACTATGGGGTCCTTGGTGCTCTCTGAGCTTGGGTATTTTCTTGCAGACATTTCATGACCTAACTAGGCAACATCATCAGTGCTAAAAGGGAGATGAGTTTGAGGAGGAGGAGGGGTGGAGGACTGAGGGGTCCTTGGTGCTCTCTTGAGCTGGGTGGTTTTCTTGCAGACGTTTCATGACCCAACTAGGCAACATCCTCAGAGCTAGAAGGGAGGGGGGTTTTGCAAAGAGGAGGAGGACAATCAATCACTGGAATGCCTTGCCTCCAGAAGTTGTGGGTGCTCCATCCCTGGAGGTGTTCAATAGACCGAACAGCCATTTGTCCGGGATGGTCCAGGCTCTCCTGCTTGAGCAGGGGTTGGACTAGAAGACCTCCAAAGGTCCCTTCCAACTCTGGCATCCTGTCATTCTTTCCTTCTTGCTGACAGGCTTTGCTGACCTGGCTTTGTTCGGAAGCTCAAGACTTTTGAGTGGCGGGATCTGGAAGAGCAGAGCCCCCCCCCCCGCCAGCCAGCCCCTGCCTGCCCACTCAGGGATTCTGCTCAGCCGGCCTTCCCCGCCGCAGACAGGCTGAGAGACAGGCCGGAGCCAGGAGGCAGGCAGGGCTGGAAATACTCTTAATTGGATTGATCTCCTCTCCGCAGCCGCCGGGTGTAAAGCAGAATACAAATCCCGCACGGCATTCGTGGCTGGCATCGGATCCATTTGCCCCCCCCCCCAAGAGCTCTCTGCTTCTTTCTCGGCTGCTGCCTCCGCTGCCTTCCTTCTTCCTTGATGACCCCCTTGTAATGGGCATCGGATCAGCGGGTGGGGGGGGGAAGGGCAGGCAAGAGGGTGGGAGGGCAGAGGGGAAGCAGCTGGGGAAGGGGGTTGGTGTTTTTTTGCCCCCAAGAAGCAGATCCCCCCACCACAACCAAAGCACAACTGTCTGCATCTGCCAAGAACGCCGCTGAGGGTTTTTGCAGCAAGGAAGGGAGGGAAGGAAAAACTAGAAAGAAGAGGAGGGGAGGGAAGATATGTTTTCTGAGGTTTTCGCGGGTGTTTGTATGTAGGTCTTTGGTTGTTCGGGTTTTCTCCCGCGTAAAATTGGAAGTGTCTTGGCGACGTTTCGACGAAGTCCCATTCGTCATCTTCAGGCTGGTGTTTTCAGCGTCGTGCTTCGAGCAGCTGCTCGAAGCACGAAGCTGAAAACACCAGCCTGAAGATGACGAATGGGACTTCGTCGAAACGTAAGCAGCAGCAGCCCGTGCCAATCTCCGTTTGTTCTCCGTCAGTCACAGCAGACTCCTGCGGGAATGTTCTTCGCCCTGCCCGCCCGGATGGGAAAAGGGGGTTTTTTTCTCAGCCATCTGCTTGCCAGCCATGAAAATTGATTTAACCTCCTGGCCTGGCCCTTCCCTCGCCCCACTCGGAGGGGGGGGAGGGCGGGCACAGCCTCCTCTGCAGATGAAGGGGGCCTGTGGGCTAGGGAGAAGACTTTTCAGGAAGAGGGGACAGGAGGAAAGATGGGGACCCCTTCAGAGGGTCCAAGGCCAGGGGGCTCACTGGGGGGGCAGCCCAACCAAGAAGCATGGCTGCTTCCAGAGCTGCTATGCCCCAAAGACGGAATATCAGAAGAGTTGGGAGGGACCTTGAAGGCCTTCTAGTCCACCCCCTGCAGGAGAGCTTATTGCATCCTGAACAAAGAGTCGCCCAATCTTTTCTTGTAAACCTCCAGTGATGGAGAGGCAGAACTTCAGGAGGCCAAGCCTGTATCATTTCGGACAAATGGCTGTCCAATCTCTTCTTAAAAACCTCCAGTGTTGGAGCATTCACCGCTTCTGGAGGCAGGTGGTTCCCCTGGTTAATTGTCCTCACTGTCAGGAAGTTTCTCCTTAGTTCCAGGTTGCTTCTCTCCTTGATGAGTTTCCATCTCTTGCTTCTTCTCCTGCCTTCAGGGGCTTTGGAAGGGACCTTGGAGGTCATCTAGTCCAACCCCCTGCTCAGGCAGGAAACCCTACGCCATTTCGGACAAATGGCTGTCCAGTCTCTTCTTAAAAACTTCCAGTGTTGGAGCATTCACCGCTTCTGGAGGCAGGTAGTTCCACTGGTTAATTGCCCTCACTGTTAGGAAGTTTCTCCTTAGTTCCAGGTTGCTTCTCTGCTTGATGAGTTTTCATCCGTTGCTTCTTGTCCTGCCTTCAGGCGCTTTGGAGAATAGCTTGACTCCCTCTTCTTTGGGGCAGACCCTGAGATACTGGAAGACCTCTATCATGTCCCCCCTTGTCCTTCTCTCCATTAAACTAGACATCCCCAATTCCAGCAACCGTTCCTTATATGTTTTATCCTCCAGTCCTCTAACTATCTTTGTTGCTCTTCTCTGCACTCTTTCTAGAGTCTCAACATCTTTTTTACATCATGGCGACAAAGACTGGATGCAAGACCCTCCCCCCCGATGTTACACATGCCCCTTCCCCACAATGCTTAGCCTCTCTCACTGGCAGTAAGCACAGCGATGCTTGGCATGTGGGAACACAAAGTTACCCTGTGTGAAGCAGATAAAGCCGCCCTCTGCCAAAGGTCTGCCATGCGGCACCAGAGTTGGCAACAGACCCTCCGGCAGGCTGTGCTGGTCCAAAGACACGGGCCAGCCTCAGCGTGTCCCACTGCCACGCTCTCCGCAGCCCCAAAGGGTTCACAAACTCATCCCACAACAGGCAATGTGGGTGCTTAGGAAAGGCGAGAAAGTGCCGCCCACCCAAGCAACTCTGGAGAAATTTTGGATCGCAGCCTCGGCCTAAAAGGGGCAGCCGGGCTGCTTTGAGAGATCCCCACGAAGGCGGTTTTCTGCTTCTTAAGGACCCCAGAGCCTGTGTACCCCAAAGCCCCCCCCCAAAAAAAGACTAAGAGCGTTGCAAGCAAGTCTGTGTGATGACCCAGGGCCCAGCACCGAGGCAATGCAGTCAGCAGGCAATCCAAACTGTCCTTTAATTGATCCAAAGTTTCCCCCAAACGCTCCCACGTTTCTGGCAAGCTTCAAAACAAAGGAACACACACACACACACACACACACACACACACACACACACAGCCGCCTCTGGCTGCCAGTAGTTTCACATGCAGTCAGATTAGGAGAGGAATTTACTCAAGGCCACGGAGATAACAAGGGATGACACATACATCATAAACCTAACCAGTCTGTGTGAATATAGGCTTGCCTGCACAGTTTCAAAAGGGAAGCCAAAATACAATCCGAAATCTATAAACATCCAAGCAACGTTGTCAGCAAGCCCAAGGGTCAGAGTTTCCGGGTTTCGGAGCAGAAGTCACAGGACAAGAGATCAGCAACAACACACACACAACTCCAAGGAATCAGCGCTTGTTCCCGACAAATGTATCTCCCCACAGCGTCTCCTTAAGTCTCAGTCTCCAGGTGTGCCTTGTGGAGAGGGGCGAGACGCTCCCGAGTAGTTGAGCCTGCCTGCGTTGTTCCCTCCTTCTCTCCACTCTCCGTGCTCTAGGATCAGGTGGGGTGGCCCTTGCTCATCGCCTGAACTCTGCCTCTCCTGTTCCTCCTGACCCACTCCTGAAGGGCCCTGGCCTGCCTCGGCCTGCTCTTCCCCACATTCCTCTGGGGCCACAGACCCCTCTCCCTCGGCCTCCGTAGGGTCCCCTTCCAGCTCATTTTCCTCCGCAGATTCAGGCTCCGGGGGAGGCATGACAGTCTGGATGTTTATGAGAGTCTCCATCCTCCAGATCACGGTTGTCCCGAAGGTGCTTCTCCCCCCCAAAAGACAACCGTAATTCCTTAGTTATTTTTCTGGAAGATGTTTCGCTTCTCGTCCAAGAAGCTTCTTCGGTTCTGACTGAGTGGAGCAGGATTGGAAGTTTTACAGGTAAGTCCTTGACTTACAACAGTTCCTTTAGTGACTTTTCAGAGTTACAACGGCACTGAAAAAAAGGGACCGATGACCGTTTTCCCATTTATGTTGTGGCGTCCCCAGGATCTGTGATCGAATTCAGAGCCTCGGCAACTGACTCGTATTTATGACGGTGATGCAGTGTTCCCGGGGTCATCTGACCCCCTTTTGCGACTTCCTGACAAGCAAAGACGAGGGGGGAAGCAGGATTCCCTTAACAACCGTGTCACTAACTTAACAACTGCACTGATTCACTAAACAACGGTGGGAATAAAAGTCACAAAGTGGGGCAAAACTCAGAACAAATGTCTCACTGAACAACAGACGCTTTGGGCTCAGCTGTGGTTGTAAGTCTGCTGTATATTCTAACTAACTAAACTAACACAATCCTTGGTTGTATACACAGAGGCATAGAATCAAGATCACACGAGGTATTAGTACCGCTTTATAAAGCTTTAGTAAGGTCACATCTGGAATTCTGCATCCAGTTTGGGTCAACATCACAAAAAAGATGTTGAGAGTTTGGAAAAAATTCAGACAAGAGCAACTAAGATGATCCAAGGCCTGGAGACTAAACATACAAAGAAAGGCTGCAGGACTTGGGTTTGGCCAGTCTAAAGAAAAGAAGAAATAGGGGAGACATGATAGCAGTGTTCCAGTATCTGAGGGGCTGCCACAAGGCAGAGGGGGTCAGGTTGTTCACCAGAGCACCAGAGGGAAGGAGGAGAAACCATGGTTGGAAACTGGTCAAAGAGAGAAGTAACCTGGAATTAAGCAGAAACTTCCTGACAGTGAGGAAAATCAACCAGTGGAACTCCTTGCCTCCAGAAACCATGGGTGCTCCATCACTGAAGATTTTTGAGAAGAGACTGGACATTCACCTGTCTGAGACGGTATAGGTTCTCCTGCTTGAGGAGGGGGCTGGACTAGAAAATCTCCAAGGCCCCTTCCAGCTCTATTCTATTCTATTCTATTCTATTCTATTCTATTCTATTCTATTCTATTCTATTCTATTCTATTCTACTCTATTCTATTCTTTCATTCCATGTTTTCTATTCTATTCTATTCTATTCCATTCCATATTTTCTATTCTATTCTATTCTATTCTATTCTATTCTATTCTATTCTATTCTATTCTACAATTATTCTATTCTATTCTATTCCATTCCATATTTTCTATTCTATTCTATTCTATTCTATTCTATTCTACAATTATTCTATTCTATTCTATTTCTATTCTATTCCATATTTTCTATTCTATTCTGTTCTGTTCTATTCTATTCCATTCCATATTTTCTATTCTATTCTATGCTATGCTATGCTATGCTATGCTATGCTATTCTATTCTGCTCTAATTCTCTTCTCTTCCCTTCCCTTCCTTTCCCTTCCATTCTGTTGGTAGGTGCTGGAAACCTCTTCAAAAGGAGCACTTTGTTCAGGAAAAACAAGGAAGAAAAAAAATCAAACCCCACAAACAACCAGGGGTTGGACTAGAAGACCTCTAAGGTCCCTTCCACCTCTGTTCTACTTACTGTTAAATCTCTGCTCAAGGACTGAGAGCTGTTTGGGGGGGGGGCTCAAAAGGACGGAGAAAGATACCATTTGCCCACATGCAATTCAGCAGAGCTGAGCAACGGGAAACCCCCAACTTTAATACTACGCTGAGATAAAAATAGAAAGGAACCAGCAGGATTTCAGCATCTTTATGGGAAATCACGGACAATCTGCAGTGGTGGGAGACCAAAAAGACTGCAGCACTCTGTGTCTTTTGTAATTTTAATCTGGTCTTATAATTGTTTTTATATCTGCATGTTTTATGAAACCAATAGCAGAGTCAGAAGGGACCTCAAAGGTCTTCTAGTCCAGCCCCTGGCTCAGGCAGGAAATCCTCTAGCACTCCAGACGAGTGGCTGTCCAGCCTCTTCTTAAAAGCCTTCAGTGATGGAGCCCCCACAACTTTTGAAGGCCAGCCGTTCCACTGAAGAGCAGAATAACAGAGGTGGAAGGGACCTTGGAGGTCTTCTAGTCCAACCCCCTGCTCAGGCAGGAAACCCTACACCATTTCAGACAAATGGCTGACCAGTCTCTTCTTCAAAACTTCCAGTGTTGGAGCATTCACTGCTTCTGGAGGCAGGCTGTTCCACTGGTTAATTGTTCTAATTATCAGGAAGTTTCTCCTTAGTTCTAGGTTGCTTCTCTCCTTGATGAGTTTCCATCCGTTGCTTCTTGTCCTGCCTTCAGGTGCTTTGGAAAATAGCTTGACTCCCTCTTCTTTGGGGCAGCCCCTGAGAGATTGGAAGACAGCTATCATGACACCCTAGTCCTTTTTTCCACTGACTTAAACAAACCCAATTCCAGCAACCGTTCTTCATATGTTTTAGCCTCCAGACCTCTAATCATTTTTGTTGCTCTTCTCTGCATCCTTTCCAGAGTCTCAACATCTTTTTTTTGATCGTGGTGACACTCTAAGGGTTTTCTGCTTGAGCAGGGGGTTGGACTAGAACAGGGATTTTCAACCTTTTCACCCGTTGTACCACTTTTACGATATGGCAATATCCGAGTACCACCAGTCGCCTAGCAAGGGGTCAAAAACTTCACATGACCCTGGGACACTGTGACCGTCATAAATATGAATCAGTTGCCAAGCCTCTGAATGTAAATCACAAGACTCTGGAAAGGCTGCAACATTCCAGCTGATCGGCGCTTCTTCAGGGCTCAGCAGAAGCACCAGGATCAGCGCCAAGGTCCAGTTGGATCCTGGCGCTGATCCTGGTGCTTCCACTGAGCCCTGACAGCCCTGCAGCTCCAGCCGTCTCTCACTCAGGCTTGTGTGGTGCTGCCACTGGTTCTGATCATTCCCCTCCCCCTCTACCCCTTTTCTGGGATGGTCGCATACCACCTGCCAGGTGCCCATGTACCACAGGTGGTACCCGTCCCACTGGTTGAAAAGCCCTGGACTAGATGACCTCCAGGGTCCCTTCCAACTCTGTTTTCCTGTTATCTGTCTCACCCCTTCCCCCCCCCCCCCGCCCGCCAGAGTCCCGCAATCAAAGCAAGGCTGCTCTTTGAGCATTCCCCAAAGGCTCCTCTTTCTATTACTCAAAATGGAGAAGTCAAAGCAATTAAACAATTTCATTTTATTCACCCTCTTTTGACACTTTGATTCATTACGTTTGGGAGGCCGGGGGAGCCGGGCGCAATTTTGAACGTTGAAGCCTCAGGGATTCGCACACAGCGGGGGGGGGGGGGAGGACAAAAGTGCCGGTTCAACTTCTGACAATGGATGTCGCAGAAGAAGTCCATCCATCTCTGCCAGTCAGACTCCGAAGCTGGCAGAGGCAGAGGGCTGCTCCTAAGCAGGAGACAGCCTCTGGACCCATGCTCCAGCCCTGGGGGCTGCTCCTTCTCCTTCAAGGCATGGACACCCTCCTGAAGGAAGGGGCAGCAGGAGAAAGCCTGGCCTGCCATCTCTCTCTCCCCCCTTGAAATGGCCAGGCTTTGCTGTGAAGGCCACCGATGATGCAGGAGATGGCACGGAGTGAGGGGAAGGCAAGAGAAAGCAGGAGGACTGGGGGAGGGGGGGGCTGCAGGAGAGCAGAGTAGAGGCCCAAAGGGACAAAAGACTCGGGGGGGGGGGAAAATAGGGTGGGGCCGGCTGACCCACCCAGGCCCAGAAGCAAGGAGTAGCAAGAAAGCCCTCTGTGGCCGGTCCACCAGTGGAAGCCACCTCCTGTGCCTTGAACAGGAGGTGAGTGAGAAGGGAGGGCAGGCAAACGGGGGGGGGGGGGAGAGGTGAAAACCTTTGACTGGGGCGGGGAGGGAAAGGGCTCCCAAGAGAATGAAATTTGGGGAAGTCGTGGCTGCTTCGGTGCCACTGGCTGTTGCTGTGGTCTTCATTCTCAACGTTCTGTGACAGTTTCCCAGCCAGTCTAGCAATCCCTCGCTTGCTTCTCCACCCGGTAGCGGCCACTTACCTGCCGGAAGGGAAGGGAAGAAGGGAAGGAAGGGAGAAAAAGGGAGGAGAGGAGAGGAAAGGGAAGGAGGGGAAGTGAGAGGAGGGGAAGGAAGGAAGGAAAGAGGGAGGGGAAGAAAGGAAGGAGGGAGGGAAGGAAGGATTTCTGATGCTCCCTGCCTGCTTCCTACAAAGAAACTCACTGGGGAAACCCGCGGGAAGTCAGAAGTCTCTTCCGCTCCCACTAATTTTGGGCCACCCGTGGTTATTCATCTTCTCTCTTTAGGTAAGGAAATGCCTCCGAAATCCCACGGGGCACAGGTTGCCTGGTTATTATTATTATAATTAGGCCCAGGCTTTCATGAGTTTCAGCTCACTTCCTCAGATGCACGGAGCATTACCGATATGCATTAGGTATGTAATTCCTAAGCAGATTTGCTAAGTACAGTTAATAAGCATGCATTTATGGGAACAGGCTGCAGGATTACAGATAAAAATTACCGATACAGGTTTAAGAGGCAGAAATCAATGCAGATTTATAGAAATAAGCATGCAAATCTGGTCCGTAGAGAAACATTAGCAGGGGATTCTCAGTCATAATACTCCCTGTTCCTGGGGTGGGAAGCCTGCTGGGGTGCCATCCCCAGGGACCCCCTGCCCCACAGAAGATCCCTCCCCACCTCCCGGGTGGAGGAAATACCGTGCAGGGCTGGCCATCAGCTCCTGCAGGACTTCAGAATCCATAAGCAAAATACGATAGTAAAGGGCTAATCCCAAACCATTTGCACACAGCTGCCAGGGAGAGCCAAATAACAGAACGACCGAGTTGGAAGGGACCTTAGAGGTCTTCTAGTCCAACCCCTTGCTCCAGCAAGAGACCCTGCCTAGACCGTTTCAGAGAAAGGGACGCCCAGTCCCTTCTTAAAAGGAACTTCTAGCAACATCAATTTCCCAGGCTGAGCCAATTTTATCTGCAGAAAATCTCAGAGGAAAGAGGGCGGCGATGGCTGAGAGTCACGGATGCGAAGTCTGCTCCATAGGACATGAGACAAACTTCTGGACAAACGCCTTCTGCTTTCCCACTCAGTGCACCTGTGTGACATCTGCCTGTCTTCATTTGCTTCCCCTGGCTTCAACTGCAGCCCTGCCTGGAAACATAGGTACTCCTCGACTTACAACAGCTTGTTTAGTGACCGTTCAAAGTTACAACAGCATTGAAAAAGGGGCTTATGACCATTTTTCACGCTTACGACCCTTGCAGCATCCCCCAGGGTCAGGTGATCAAAATTCAGCCGCCTGGCAACCGACTCTATTTATGACGGTCGCAGTGTCCTGGGGTTGTGGGATCCCCTTTTGCGACCTTCGGACGAGCAAAGCCAAAGGGGAAGCCACTTAACAACCGCGTTACTAGCTTATCGACTGCGGCGATTCACTTAACAACCGAGGTAAGAAAGGGTGTAAAACGGGGCAAGACTCACTTAACAAATGTTTCGGTTAACGGCAGAAATGTTGGGCTCAGTTGTGGTCGTAAGCCGAGGACTACCTGTACAACGGGGAGATCTTGGGGAGACCCCCCCCCCAAGAGACGCCTTGAGATTCCCTCTCCAAAACTGATGGGCACAAAGAGATCCATAGGTGAAAAGTTCCAGTAGCTACTCTATTGCTGGTGTCTATAATGCAGGAATCTCCCCAGACTGGGCCAGACTATAATAATAATGCAGCACTCCAAGTGTGGCCTTACCAAGGCATTGCAAAGTGGTATTAACACTTCACTAGTGATCTTGACTAGATAAGGATCAATGGCATTCAAAGGGAGCCTGACCTGGCTTGCTCTCTTGTGGCTACGCAAGGATTCCAGACTAATTCCTTCCTTGACTCCTCCACCCCGGCTGGGCTATTTTCTCTCAACACAAGCATTTTGTTTTCTACCAGACGGGCAGCAAATAAATTCAAGAAATAAATAAATAAGAAATAAAACAGTCACACACCCCTGATATTATATCTGCCTTGGCATTCTTTCTTGTCTCCTGCCCCGTTTCCAGTTCAGGCCAGCAGCACTGAAAGTCACCCCGCCTAGAAATCACCCCAAATGGCAAGATGGGCAGTGTATATCCATTTTGATCATTAATAAATCGAGAAATACAATCCCGTTTCATGGGCTGACTTGTTGACAGGGGCTGCAGAGCAGGAGCAGACTGCATTCCCTTCCCCGAATCCGGGCTACAACTGCACAATACATGGAACGAAGGAGAACAGCCCTGAAATAGCGCCAACAAGTGCCAGCTGCCCCCCTCCCTGGCCACCCGAGGCGGGAGGCCTCTCGCAACTGTCACAATGAGCTGACAGAAGGAGAGACACAGTTTCTGCTCTGCGTAAACATGCGTCGGCTGGAAGGCGCATGTACAAAGTGCGCGGTGTGTTTATACAGCTGGTAGGGACGACGAGGCGAGATCAAAGTCAACTTAATCGCGTTTAGCCTCCCGCCTGGCAAATATTGATCAACCGAGCAACTGCCTGCACCCACTTGGCTTGGAAGTGGCTTCTTTCCAATCTGGGAAAAGGGTTTTGATCGCCAAGCAGTGTGGTTGACAAACCGTGTGCACCGCAGGCAGGAGCCCTGGGTGGCCCAGGGAATCTTCCAACCCTTGTGGCCACGTAGATCGGACACGCCCGATTTAGGCCTTTCGCAGCAGGTTTGGCCCCCAGAAAGGAAATCTGCGCTAGAGTTTCACGCGCTTCCATTTCCCCAACTCTGGGAGAAAGAGAGGCTGGTCAGTGTCTCGACCCACGTATCTGTTCCTACAAGCTCCTTCCAGCACTGAGGATGTTCCTCCGTTTGGTTATGAAACGTCTGCAAGAAAACGACCAAGTTCAGGGAGCACCCAGGAGCCCCACAGTTGTTGTTGTTGTCATCGTTCTCCTCCTCCTCCTCCTCTCCGCAAACCACACTCCCTTCCAGCACTGATGAGGTTAGTTAGACAAGTCTTGAAACGTCGGCAAGAAAACAAGCCAGGTCAGAGAGCAGCAAGGAGCCCACAGTTTTTGCTGTCCTCCTCCTCCTCCTCCTCCTCCTCCTCCCTCTCCGCAAACCCGCCTCCCTTCTAGCACTGATGATGTTCCCTACTTGGGTCATGAAACATCTGCAAGAAAACAGCCAAGCTTAGAGAGGACCAAGGACCCCACAGTCCTCCTCCTCCTTTCCATAAACCCCACTCCCTTCTAGCACTGATGATGTCAACTAGTTAGGGGTGCAGATACAAGGTGCAGAGCTAGTATCCCGCAGGCACTAGCCCCGCCCCATTTGCAGCGTGTGCATGCTGGCGGCCCCATGCGCACAAGCATGCGTGTAAAATGCTTCCCCCCCTTTTCTTCCAGTCCACCAATCGACAATGGTTGGTGATCTCTGCTCTACCCCCTCTACTCCAGCTTGCAAGTCAGGTGCTTCCCCTCCTTTGTGCTGGGCGGGGCTCCTGCTCCGGGTGGCGGTGGTGGCCTGATGGACCTGCTGCTGGCGACGGTGGCGCGTGTGCCAACAGACAGGGCTCTGAGTGCTGCCTCTGGCACGCGTACCATTGGTTCGCCACCACTGACCTATACCATTTCAGACAAGTGACTGCCTAACACGGCTACCTCTTCTTAAAACCTCCAGTGATGGAGTGTCCACGATTTCTAAAGGCAGGCAGTTCCACTGGTTATGACGCTGGGTCATGAAACATCTGCAGGAAAACCGCCAAGCTCAGAGACGACCAGGGACCCCACCCTCTTTATCTTCCTCCTCCTCTTCCTCCCCCTCTCCCCTCCTCCCCCCACCTCTGCAAACCCCCGTCCCCTCTAGCATTGATGTTGTTCCCTAGTTGGGTTATGAAACTTCTGCAAGAAAACCACCCAGCTCAGAGAGCCTTCATTCTCTTCCCCCACCCTTCCTCCTCCTCCCTTCTAGCACTGATGATGTTCTCTAGTTGGGTCATGAAATGTCTGCAAGAAAACCACCCAGCTCAGAGAGCACCCAGGACCCTCACAGCCTTCATCCTCCTCCCCCACCCTCCTTCTTTCTCCTTCCTCCTCCTCCCTTCTAGCACTGATGATGTTCCCTAGTTGGGTCATGAAACGTCTGCAAGAAAACCACCCAGCTCAGAGAGCACCCAGGACTCTCACAGCCTTCATCCTCCTCCCCCACCCTCCTTCTTTCTCCTTCCTCCTCCTCCCTTCTAGCACTGATGATGTTCCCTAGTTGGGTCATGAAATGTCTGCAAGAAAACCACCCAGCTCAGAGAGCACCAAGGACCCCACAGTCCTCTTTCCCCTCCTTTGGAGAATCTTCTAACGTAGAGGCCCCCAACCTTTGGGGCACCAGGGACCGATTCCGTGGAGAGAGCTTTTTCCGCAGGCCAGAGGGGGCGTGGTTTTGTGTGCCGGCTGCATCCCACAGTGGGGGTTTTGCTTGTTTGTGTGGACCGGTTGCTGGCATTCCACGGGCCGGTGCTGGTCCACCGGCCGGGGGTTGGGGACCCCTGTTCTAACGCTCACTAGGGAATGGATCCCAGATCTCGTGAGTCCATATAGGGCCCACTTCCCACCCTGCTCTCCTTTCCTAGTGGAAACTAGGTCAGGCAGAGGGCGCTATGCAGGAAAACGGTGGTTCTCCATTAAGAAAAGCTATGGTGCCAAACCCTCCCCCCCACAAAATTGGTGGGGGAAGGCTGGTGCCCCTTAATTTCAAATATCTGATCTCTGCTGCGCCAAGAAAAAAATTGGGCAGCCATTTGTCCGGGATGGCATGAGGTCTCCTGCTTTTTTTTTTTTAATCCATCTTTTTTATTAATTTTTTTCCCATCAACATATGTTAATTTTTCCAACCAACAAGTTGTCTGGAGTTTGCTAAGCTAATACATGTTCAATTCCTAATCCTTCCTTCTTTTCTCTAACCAAGAATAAAATAAATTCCCAATTTGATAGTAGTCCGTATCTTCTTTGTCTTTCCTCCTGCTTTTTTTTTTTTTGCATACGGTTAGACTAGAAGACCTCCAGGGTCCCTTCCAGGCCTCGGATTCTAGGATTCCCAAGAGTTGTCTAGGTGCTACTGAACTCATTCCAGCTTCCAGAGATGAGAAAGCAAGCGGCTTTCCCGCCCCTTCTAAGAGTCCCAGGTTTGCTTGCATTAATTCGGCCCCCTCCTCTTTTTCCAGCAGCTGCAGCAGCAGCCCAGCTATGGAAGCCTCTGGGCTGTCGAAGTGGCACCAGGTAAATAACGGTCTCTTTGCACAAACAAGATCAGAGAGGGACACAAAGCCCAGGCGAGCTTGCCAACCCACACTGGTGCTGCAAGAGAAGATAACGGCAATAATTAACACAGTGGCACACCCGGCAATCCGGCGGCTTTGTCTGTGGAGAAGAAAGGAGGGGAGGGGGGGATGAGCGGCCCCCTTCCCTTCCCTCCTGCCCGTGCCAGCCTGGCTCCCTGCAGATGGAAGATGGGGGCTTGGAAGAGCCAAAAGAGGGAGGTCGCGGGCAGAGAGGTCAGTCTGGGTGCGCTGTCTGCCGTTTGGTGCAAACCCCAGTTGTACCGATAAAGGAGAATATGTGTTGCTTGTGGCTCTTTGAGTTGCTGGGGGTATTTTTGCAGCTGTTTCATGGCCCAACTAGGTAACATCATCAGTGGTGGAAGGGAGTGGGGTTTGTGGAGAAGAGGAGGGGAAGGAATAGAAGAATAGAACAGAATAGAATAGAGAAAATATGGTCTGGAATATAGAATAGAATAGAATGCAGAATAGAATAGAATAGAATACAATAGAATAGAATATATGGAATAGAATACCGTAAATGCCGGCGTACAAGGCGACCTGGCGTATAAGACGACCCCCGTCTTTATAGCCGGGCCGCATTCCTAGAACGTCGTCTTATACGCCGGAAACTACCAGTATTTCCGGCGTATAAGACGACTCGGCGTATAAGACGACCCCCGTCTTTGGCGCCAATTTTAGCGCTCGCGGAAGTCGTCTTATACGCCGGCATTTACGGTAGAATGCAGAATAGAATAGAATAGAATAGAATAGAATAGAATAGAATAGAATAGAATAGAACAGTATATAAGGGGTTGGACTTGATGACCTCCAAGGTCCCTTCCAAATTTTTTATTATTATTATTATTATTAAAGAATAAATGGAATAGAATAGAATAAAGTAAATGGAATAGAATAGAATATAGAATATAATAAATGGAACAGAATAGAATAGAATAGAATAGAGTAAATGGAATAGAATAGAATAGAGTAAATGGAATAGAATAGAATAGAATAAATGGAATAGAGTAGAGTAGAGTAGAGTAGAGTGTAGAGTAGAGTAGAGTAGAGTAGAATAGAGTAGAATAGAGCTGGGAGGGACCCTGGGGGTCTTCTAGTCCAGCCCCCGCTCAAGCAGGATAATCTATACCATCTCAGACAAGTGACTGTCCAGCCTCTTCTTGAAAACCTCCAGCGATGGAGCGCCCACGATGTCTGGCCCAAGGTCACTCAGCCGGCTTTCAGGCCCAAGGTGGGACTAGAACTCCCAGCCTCCTGGTGATTGGCCCAAAGTCACCAGCTTGCTTTGTTGCCTAAGGCAGGACTAGAACTCACCTCCTTCTGGTTTTTTAGGCCAGCATACCTTAACCAGTACACCAAACTGGCTCTCATCCAACGCTGGCTCTTATCCTGGGCAAATCAAAGGCAGGGTGTCCCCCCCTCCCCCCAACCCATCCACAGAGGGGAAAGGCTCCCGAACCGTCTCAGCTATGGGGCTCCCCAGCAAGGCTCCAGGCGCCACCGAGGCAGGCCACAGATTCCTAGCGCTTTTTCTGCCCAAGATGCACAGAGATTTGGGGGTTCACGCTTCAGGGAGTCATGCACGGAAGGAGAAATTCAAGGGGACCCCCTTTTAGCTGCTTTCGTTTAAATTATTTACCAGTTGTAAAACAGACCAAAAACACACACACACAAAGAACACCCCTGCCTGTGCTCATTTGACTAAAGGCATCTTTTAAAAGCAGAGAATTGAATTAATGTTCCTAATAACCCAACAGAGCAGCCCTACTTGAAATCCGCAGGCTCTCCAACCAGAAAGCAACCCAGGGTGATCTGCCCTGCCGAAGGGGCCAGGTGGGCTTCTGAATCTGACCCTTGGTTCACAGCTGGACAGCTGTTTAATCCAGCCCGGAGGAGTGGATCTCCAGGGAAGGGGAGCCCGGCAGCGGATCCCTCAGTTCCAGGGTCAAAGCGCTCTGATTGTTAGGGAGGCCCTTAGATGCTTTGGTCCAAAATAGCTCAATTTGGAACAATTTTCAGAAACTTCAGGGCTGCCCTTTGTCCTGGGGGAAGAGAAACACGAGCCAAATCAAGAGCTCCTGACTTCCACCCAACCCACCCAGCAGACACATAAAGGGACCCCTCCAGCATGCTGCCCAAGCTCACCACAAACGCCACTTCCAGGGATGGAAACATACTAAATCCATGAAGTGGGGGGGCATTCAATCCATCAGAATAGAGCTGGAAGGGACCGTGGAGGTCTTCTAGTCCAGCCCCCTGCTCAAGCAGGAGAACCTATTCCGTCTCAAACAAGTGACTGTCCAGTCTCTTCTTAAAAATCTCCAGTGATGGAGGGAGGGATTGAGTTTATATGCCACCCATATCCCTATCCAAAGTGACCCTGGGCAGCCTACACACAGTAAAATCAGGAATAGAATAGAATAGAATAGAATAGAATAGAATAGAATAGAATAGAATAGAATAGAATAGAATAGAATAGAACAGAATATAGAATAGAATAATAGAATAGAATTACAGAATAGAATAGAATAAGATTTAGAATAGAATAGAACAGAATATAGAATAGAATAGAATAATAGAATAGAATAGAATAGAGTAAAATTTAGAATAGAATAGAATAAAATAGAATAAAACAGAATATAGAATAGAATAGAATAGAATAAGATTTAGAATAGAGTAGAATATAGAATAGAATAATAGAATAGAATTACAGAATAGAATAGAATAAGATTTAGAATAGAACAGAATATAGAACAGAATAGAATAATAGAATAGAATAGAGTAAGATTTAAAATAGAATAGAGTAAAATACAATAGAATAGATAGAATAGAATAGAATTACAGAATAGAATAGAATAAGATTTAGAATAGAATAGAGTACAGTAAAATAGAATAGAATAGAATAGATAGAATAGAATTACAGAATAGAATAAAGATATAGAACAGAACAGAACAGAACAGAATAGGAGCTGGAAGGGACCTTGGAGATCTTCTAGTCCAGCCCCCTGCTCAAACAGGAGAGTCTGTACCATCTCAAACAAGTGACTGTCCAGTCTCTTCTTAAAAGCCTCCACTGATGGAGCGCCCACAATTTCTGGAGGCAAGGAGTTCCACTGGTCAATTGTCCTCACTGTCAGAAAGTTTCTCCTTAATTCCAGGTTGTTTCTCTCCTTGATCAGTTTCCAACCGTTGTTTCTCATCCTTCCTTCTGGTGCTTTGGAGAATAGCTTGACCCCCCTCCTCTTTGTGGCAGCCCCTCAAATACTGGACTACCGCTATCATGTCTCCCCTATTTCTTCTTTTCTCTAGACTGCAACTGTTCTTCACAGGTGTTAGTCCACTCCCCTCCAGGGGCAGCTGAGCCTCTCTCGAGTGGAAGCCATCATGACAAGCAGCCACTGGTGGCTGTATCGTCTGCAGTTTCGGTTTGCTCTGATGGCGAAGCCATCATAATGGAAAATTAGTGGTGCTTATTTTATGTCTTTTATTTTTATGTCTTCTGCTTTTACAGTCCATAACACCAAAAACCCACTGTCTGAAAGCAGCGTGTGCATTAAAAGGTCATTAGTACGTCCACATTTTTTTTTAAATCTTACATACTTTTCCTCTGAAAATGCTTAGTTAACTTTGCTTTAGTTATATCCCGCCTGTGACCCAATTCCTTAACAAGGTTTATTTTTGAGAAAAACAAAGAAGATAATCTGAAATCAGAGTTCTGCAGAATTGGAATTGGTCTGAGACGCCAATATTTCCGCACAGGGTCCGGCTTGCAAGCCTGCAGCGTCCTGTCTTCCGGGAAAAGCTCCACCCAGAGGGCAAATCCCTGGCCTCTCTTGCAAGGTTTGAGGTGGCTGGGCTGTGGGGAGAGGCTGGACTGTCAGTCGCTCTTAGGTGGGGTATTATCTTTCCTCTCCTGGTGGGTGGGTGGGTGGGAGGAGGGAAGGAGGGAAGGAAGGAAGGAAGGAAGGAAGGAAGGAAGGAAGGAAGGAAGGAAGGAAGGAAGGAAGGGAAAGGCACTCCCTCACTGGAGGTTTTTAAGAAGAGACTGGATAATCACCTGTCTGAGATGGTGTAGGTTCTCCTGCTTGAGCAGGGGGCTGGACTAGAAGACCTCGAAGGTCCCTTCCAGTTTCTATTCTATTCTAAGAAAAGAGGGGAGAAAGAATGGAAGCGAGGGAGGGAGGGAGGGAGGGAGGGAGGGAAGGAGGGAGGAAGGAAAGAAAGAAAGAAACAAAGGAGGAAGGAGGGAGGGAGGAAGGAAGGAAAGAAGGGACATAGAAAGAAAGAAAGAGGGAGGGAAGCAGAAAAAATGGAAGGAAGGGAGAGGGACAAAGGAAGGAATAGATAGATAGATAGGGAGGGAGGGAGGGAAGGAGAAAAAGTGGAAGGGACAGGGACAAAGGAAAGAAAAGAAAGATAGAAAGAAAGAAGAGAGGGAGAGAGCGAGGGAGAAAGAATGGATGGAAGGAGGGAGAGTGTGAGGAAGGAAGGAAGAATAGAGTGAGAGAGGGACACAGAAAGGAAGGAATAACGGAAGAGAAAGAAAGAAAGAAAGAAAGGAGGGAGGGAGGAAAGAAGGAAGGAAGGAAGGAAGGAAGGAAGGAAGGAAGGAAGGAAGGAAGGAAGGAAGGAAGGAAGGAAGGAAGGCCTGGGCAGACTCACCCATGGCAGGCAGAGCCCCAATCAAAAGTTCCTTTGACCCCCACTGGAAGGTGTCACTGGGGAGGGGTGGGCTGAGGGTCCTGGAATCCCCCCCACAAAGAGCCAGAGCAGAGGCAGCTCAGGGTTGGTGGCATCCGGAGCTAGCAACCGAGTCGCCAAGATGTACACATTTGCATCCTTGTTTAACACAACGGGCCACTGAGCGAGCAGTTGAATGCCGTGCTCTACAGCATGGATTCTGTGGCTCTTGGACCACACGGGATGCTACGTACATTATCCCTTCTGATGGTCTTGAATAACAGAATAAGATAATTGGAAGGGACCTTTGGAGGTCTTCCAGTCCAACCCCCTGCTCAAGCAGGAGAGCCTATGCCAGGGGCTATCCAACCTTGGAACTTTTAAGACTTGAGGACTTCAACTCCCAGAATTCCCCAGCCAACTCCTGACAAGGAAAGTCAGTGGGGCAAGCCAGATCCACTTAACGACCGGATTACTAACTCATCCATTGCAGTGATTCGCTGCAGTGGCGAAAAAGGCCGTTAAAATGAGGCAAGATTTGCTTAAGAACCGTCTCGCTTAGCAACGGAAATCTGGGGCTCCACGGTGGCCGTAAGTCAGAGGACTAGCTGTGTTTGCAGCCTGGCCGAAATGTCAGCCCCCCCCCCCAATATCCAGGGCGGGTTTCCATTTCCCAGTTAAGGAGCCGGAACCAAAACCTGCGGAAACAGCTGAGCAGTTTGCAAAAGGCCTCCCCGTAAATCAGGACAGTCATATGGCTGAGATGACAGGATATCCCTGGCCGCTGGATGGAGGAGGAGCGTGGAGGCTACTTGGAGGGATGATAACGGCTGCCGCTGCTGGGGAATCGCTCTAATTAAAACGAGCAATTAAAGGGGAAAATTAGCACGGGGTCCCTGGGCGGTCCGACTTGGTCGCAGAACAAGGTAAGAGCCCGTTAGACTGAGAAAAGGAGGGGAAGAGAAAAACCTCAGCACAAAAAAAATAAAATAAATTGTTTTGTTTTTTTTAAGGTATTCGGGTTTGTGCAGCCGTCAAAGACCGCGGCTTGATTTCAAAGCAAGAGAAGGCAGCGTCCTGGGAAAGGACCCACGTAGGGATGTAGGGATGTGTTTTTTTATTGACGTCTTGTCATCTTGCAGAGTTTTAAGATTTCATGTTTTGAAGCTAAAAAGCCTGCTGGAAGCGCCAGCTGAGCACGGAAAGTGGATGATGAAGGGCAGGAAATTGCTGCAGGTGGAAATTGTAGGCAAAGGGGGGGCTGCTTGAGGGATTGTGTTCACTAGACTAAAAATACTCATGTTGAGTAGAAAGCAAAGGGGGCAACGTTCTGGTTGATTCAGGGTCGTTGGGGGGAGGCAAGGGCCGTTTATGGTTTGTTGGCTGCACAGTAGCCGATAGCAAAGCGCTCCAGAGGGTCACTACCATCGCTCAGAGGATTGTTGGCTGCCCTCTCCTCTGCCCCCCCCCCCCACAGACAAACTGTACAGTTCCCATTGTCCTAGGAAAGCTCAAAATATTCCCAAAGACTCATCTCATCCTGGACATTCTTTTTTTTTTGAACTATTACTGTCTGGCAAACAGTGCAGGATAATAAAAACAAAGACAAAGAGGCTGAAAAATAGTTTTTTTATCCCACAGCTGCAACCATATTAAATACCACTGTATATAGTTGAAGTACAATATTAGGGGCGGCAGCGCAATGGTGAATAGAATGTGAAGGATGTGTGTGTGTGTAATGTATGTTCTTATTTGTGGTTTTTATTTGGATGGAGTGTGCCCTGTGGACAGCACTAAATTTCGTTGTGAGTTGCTCAATGACAATAAAGATATTCTACTCTATTCTGAATTCTATTCTATATCTATTATTTCTATTTCTATTTCTGTTCTGTTCTATTCTATATTCTATTCTGAATTCTATTCTATTCTATATTCTATTTCTCTTCTATATTCTATTTTGAATTCTATTCTATTCTTATTCTGTTCTGTTCTTATTCTGTTCTGTTATTCTATTCTATATTCTATTTCTGTTCTATTCTATATTCTATTCTGAATTCTATTCTATTCTACTTACTCTACTCTATTTTTATTCTATTCTATATGTTCTATTCCATTCTATTCTATTCTATTCTATTCTATTCTATTCTATTCTATTCTATTCTGTTCCGTTCCATTCTTATTCTATTGTTATTCTGTTCTGCTCTTATTCTGTTGTTATTCTATTCTATTCTATTCTATTCTATTCCATATTTTCTATTCTATTCTATTCTATTCTACTTACTCTACTCTATTTTTATTCTATTCTATATGTTCTATTCCATTCTATTCTATTCTATTCCATATTCTATTCTATTCTATTCTATTCTATTCTATTCTATTCTATTCTACTTACTCTACTCTATTTCTATTCTATTTTATATGTTCTATTCCATTCTATTCTATTCTATTCTATTCTATTCTATTCTATTCTATTCTATTCTATTCTATTCTATTCTATATCTGTTCTATTCTATTCTATTCTACTCTACTCTTTTCTATTCTATTTTATATTCTCTTTCTCGTGCGGCAAGTTGTCCCCTGATTCTCACTAGTTTGAATTTGCAAAGAGACAAGTAAATTTATTCTGGCTGGAGTTTTCTCTCCCTTCTGCAACCTCAGTTCTCTTTTATCTCTTGGTGAGATAAACTTAAGACTTTCCTGAATGTGCTTAACTGTCTCCTCATTTTTCTTTGTGCTTTTGAATTAAGTGAGGTTTCAGGAAAGTCCTCACAGGGGCTGGAGATACCTGCAATCTCAAACTATCATTTGCAAGGGATATATATATATTTATGATATATATTTTCTGAGGTTTTCGCGGGTGTTTGTATGTAGGTCTTTGCGATATATATATATATATATATATATATATATATATATATATATATATATATATATATTTCCTGTACAGGTGGTCCACAAGTTTATATGGTGGTCCACGAGTTGTGTGTGTGTGTGTGTGTGTGTGTGTGTGTGTGTGAGACTGTGCCTGGGTGTTTGTATGTGTGTGTGTGTAGATATATATATATGCTTTACTCTGAAGACGTTGGCAGTAGACCAGCGAAAGCTAAGTTTGCTTTAACATTGTAATGCAGCATGACCTCCTTCATAACTGTCTCACTTAGTGACAGAAATTCTAGCCTCCATTCTATTCACGTCAAGGGCCATCTGTACAGCTGGTTCTCAACTTACCATCCTAACAAAGCCCAACATTTCCGTTGCTAAGTGAGACGGCCGTAAAGTGAGTTTCGCTTCACTTTACGACCTTCCCTGCCATAGTTCTTAAGGGAATCCCTGCAGTCATTAAGCCAGCCCCACGGCTGTGAATTTGGCTTCTCCCCCACAGACTTTGTCAGAAGGTCACAAAAGGGGGTCACATGACCCCCTCCCCAAGACACTGCAACCGTCATAAATATGAAACCAGTTGCCCAGCATCCAAATCTTGATCACACGGCTGTGAGGACGCTGCGACGGTCGTTAAGGGTGGAAAAACGGCCATCGGTCCCTTTTCAACAGTCAGTAAATGAACACAAAAGTCAAGGACCACCAGTGCATCGCCTTCTATTGTTTAAAGACTGGACAGCCCCCTGTCCGAAGGGATACAGGCTCTCCTGCTTGAGCAGGGGGGGTGGACTACAAGACCTCTGAGGTCCCTTCCAGCTCTATCCTCATTTTATTCTTTTTGAAGATTTCTACTGCGTCCAGCCACACCTTACCGAGTCTTCTCCTTCCTGCCCTCCCCCCACTCCTTTTTTCCTCCTTAAGTTTCGTACCTTGGTCCTCCTTGCATCCCCCCAGACAGCACAGCTCACCTGTTTTGTGTTTTTTTTTTAAAAAAACTCTCTTTTATAATTCAGGCCAGCCACTGGCTCAGCCCCCAGCCCCGACCCAATCTTTCCTTTGAACAGGCAAATTATCCTGTTATTTGCTTAATCGCAAGTGCTTTCTCTAAATCAGCCTGTGCTCTTCCTCTTTCCCGTCCTTCTCAAGCAGCTGCCATTTCAACCTCTTGTTCCTTGTCTCCTTCTGCAGCAAAGGGATCCCCCTGCAGCTGTCGCATTTGCTCTTGCAAACTTTAGTCCTAGAGGAGATCAACCCCAACTGCTCTTTGGAAGGCCAGATCCTGAAGTGGAAACTCAAGTCCTTTGGAAGGCCTCACTGGAGAAGAGCCCGATGATGGGAAAGACGGAGGGCAAGAGAAGAAGGGGACGACAGAGGATGAGGTGGCTGGAGGGAGTCACTGAAGCAGCAGGAGTGAGCTTCAATGGACTCCAGAAGATGGTAGAGGACGGGAAGGCCTGGAGGAACGTGGTGGTCCAGGGGGTCGCGATGGGTCAGATACGACTTCGCAACTAACAACATCTATCTATCCATATCTATCTATCTATCTATCTATCTATCTATCTATCTATCTATCTATCCATCCATCCATCCATCCATCCATCCATCCATCCACCTAACGAGAAGACGGAGGGCAAGAGAAGAAGGGGACGACAGAGAAGGAGGGGGCTGGATGGAGTCCCTGAAGCAGGAGGCATGAGCTTCAATGGACTGCAGAAGATGGTAGAGGACGGGAAGGCCTGGAGGAACGTTGTCCATGGGGTTGCGATGGGTCAGACACGACTTTGCAACTAACAAGAAGAAGAAGAAGAAAAGAATGAACACCTTTCTTGCAACTACCAGTGACAGGCACGGCCTCTCCAAACACCTCAAGCAAGTGGCACAACTATTGCATTCCCGCTGCAGCCCTTCTCTAGATACACCGTCTACACCTGCAGCCTAGTCATTTATTCAATGTTCTCCTAACTGGCTTTGGAGGCAGCCCGGGAGGGACAGTGGATGCCAAATTTCCTGCTAATCCGAGTTCCTGTTTAAGTTTGTTTTAGTTCCTGTGGCAGTTCCTGTCAATTTTAATATTCACGCCATTTTATATTCCTGCAACCAATTTGGGTTACCGTGATACAAAAAAGATGTTGAGAGTTTGGAAAAAGGGCAGAGAAGAGCAACTAAGGTGTTTTACAGGCCTGGAGACGAAAACATACAAAGAACAGCTGCAGGACTTGGGTTTGGCCAATCTAAAGAAAAGAAGAAATGGGGGTGACATGATAGCAGTGGTCCAGTATCTGAGGGGCTGCCCCAAAGGAGAAGAGGGGGTCAAACTATTCTCCAAAGCACCAGAGGGAAGGACGAGAATAAATGGTTGGAAACTGATCAAAGAGAGAAGCAACCTGGAATTAAGGAGAAACTTCCTGACAGTGAGGACAATTAACCAGTGGAACAGCTTGCCTCCAGAAATTGTGGGTGCTCCATCACTGTAGGTTTTTAAGAAAAGACTGGACAGTCACATGTCTGAGGTGGTATAGGTTCTCCTGCTTGAGCAGGGGGCTGGACTAGAAGACCTCCAAGGTCCCTTCCAGCTCTATTCTATTCTATTCTATTCTATTCTATTCTATTCTATTCTATTCTATTCTATTCTATTCTATTCTACAATCTGTTATTTCTATTCTATTCTATTCTATTCTTATTTCTAATTCTATTCTATTCTATTCTATTCTACAATCTGTTATTTTTATTCTATTCTATTCTATTCTATTCTATTCTATTCTATTCTTATTTCTAATACTATTCTATTCCTATTCCTATTCTATTCTATTCTATTCTATTCTATTCTATTCTATTCTATTCTATTCTATTCTACAATCTGTTATTTCTATTCTATTCTATTCTATTCTATTCTACAATCTGTTATTTTTATTCTATTCTATTCTATTCTATTCTATTCTATTCTTATTTCTAATACTATTCTATTCCTATTCCTATTCTATTCCTATTCTATTCTATTCTATTCTATTCTATTCTATTCTATTCTATTCTACAATCTGTTATTTTTATTCTATTCTATTCTATTCTATTCTATTCTATTCTATTCTATTCTTATTTCTAATACTATTCTATTCCTATTCCTATTCCTATTCTATTCCTATTCTATTCTATTCTATTCTATTCTATTCTATTCTACAATCTGTTATTTCTATTCTATTCTATTCTATTCTTATTTCTAATACTATTCTATTCTATTCTATTCTATTCTACTCTACTCTACTCTCTACTCTATTCTACTGTATTCCTGATTTTACTGTGCTGTAGGCCACCCGGGGTCACTTTGGATAGGGATATGGGTGGTGTATAAACTCAATCCATCCATTCATCCATCCATCCATCTACCCACCCCTCCATCCATCCATCCAATGGGCAGCCCACTTCCAGTTAAGTCAACCTCATCAAACAAGAATCAACATCATTTCTGAAGCTGTATTGATTACTAGTAGTCACTGGACCAATTCTGAAGTGCTAAGTCACCAAAGCCTTTTAGAGCACAGCACTGGGATGCGCAAGGCAACAACTTGACAACATTGGTTCTGTCCGGGCATTCGGGCTATTTAGAGAGCATCCCCTGCAGATTTGGGAAGGGAAGGTGCCACGTAACAAACCCTCTGCAGGGTGGCCCATTTTTAATGGAGAGATCTTCCCCAGGGAGATACTTTACAAAGCAAAGTATTTACTTTACAATCCTACTTTACAAGGATTTTTACAACAGGCCAAAACAGAAGTAGGCATTTGGCTGTGAGGTTAAGCAAACAGTCCTTTTGTATCATTTTTTTTAAAAAATGTTGTTTTTTACTATTAGCATGCTTTGGAGGCATATTGTGGTTGTATCCTGCACAGAGTCCACTAGTGTTTGGTCAAACTATAATCATAGCAGAAAGAAAGAATTATTTTCATTATTTCCCCCCCCCAGATACTAACATTCAGAGGTTTTTATGGGAATAAATATAATATTGTTGAAGTCTGGAAGCAAAATGAAATATTCAAGGGTGTCCAACCCTGGCCACTTTAAGACTTGTGGACTTCAACTCCCAGAATTCAAGGCTACCTTGGGAATTCTGGGAGTTGAAGTCCACAAGTCTTAAAGTGGCCAGAGTTGGATACGCTTGAATATTTCATTTTGCTTCCAGACTTCAAGATATTATATTTATTCCCGTAAAAATCTCTCTCTATTTTTTCGTCATACTTTCAGATGTGGATTTTTACTCTCTTATTTGTAAATTCCACTGCTTCTCCGAAAACTTCATGTTTAGTTCTTTTTACCTACTTCCAAATTATTATTATTTTGTTTCCACCAGAACTGTTCCGCATTTTCTTGCCATCTTTTAATCTCAAACCATTCCTTATTTTGTTTTGACTACACTGATCTTTCTCTCTCTATTCACCTGATGTCTCGTTTTCGGCTCCTGTCGTTCCTCTGGAATGCATTCCTTCCTCACCTACACTTTTCCTCCTTTCATCCATTCCACCAAGAATCCTTTTTAAACTCTTCTCATTAGTGAACTTCACATATTGCTGTGTCGCTGGCAACGTCAATTCTTTCCACTCTCCATCAAACTGCTTGCGCAGTCTCTTTCCTGAGGCTTAGTTCCTCTTAATCCTGACGGGGGATTAATATTTCTTCTGCCTGCGAGACTCACAACGTTTCTCCTTTGGAACTCAACTTTCTTGGAGGTTTTTTTTTCCCTTTGAAAACCTTTTGCTTCTCATCCAAGAAGCTTCTTCAGTTCTAGCTTCTTGGATGAAAAAGCGAAACCTTTTCAAGGAAAAAAAGTTAATGCAAAGGGATTCTATCCCTCTGCATCAACAGAGGGATCGAATCGGGATCAGGTGAAGTGTTAACACCACTTTACAAGGCCTTGGTAAGGCCACACTTGGAATATGGCATCCAGTTTTGGTCACCACGATGTAAAAAAGATGTTGAGACTCTGGAAAGAGTGCAGAGAAGAGCAACAAAGATGATCAGGGGACTGGAGGCTGAAACATACAAGGAACGGTTGCTGGAATTGGATATGTCTAGTTTAATGGAAGGAAGGACGAGGGGGGACGTGATAGCCGTGGTCCAGTATCTGAGGGGCTGCCCCAAAGAAGAGGGAGTCAAGCTATTCTCCAAAGCACCTGAAGGCAGGACAAGAAGCAATGGATGGAAACTGATCAGGGAGAGAAGCAACTTGGAATTAAGGAGGAATTTCCTGACTGTGAGAACAATTAACCAGTGGAACTGTTTGCCTCCAGAAGTTGTGGGTGCTCCATCATTGCAGGTCCTTAAGAAGAGACTGGACAGCCATTTGTGTCTGAAATGGTATAGGGTCTCCTGCCTGAGCAGGGGGTTGGACTAGATGACCTCCAAGGTCCCTTCCATCATCACTACTACTACTACTACCACTACTACTACTACTATTATGGATCATCGCACAGTCAGCCAGATGTTCAGACTGGATTGGGCATTTTGTCTACCTATCGAGTCCTTACCCAGGACCTGGGATAGGCAGATGTGGATGTCCGATGGTATTACAGGTATCGTCGCAGGATGGAAGCAGTTCCTAGTAAGGCTACCTTTTGCCATTGACTAATGGCTTATTATTATTATTATTATTATTATTATTATTATTATTATTATTATTACTACTACTACTACTACTATTATTATTATTACCAAGCAAGTCCAATTGACTTTTAGAAAAGCGCCTTTGTGACAACCATGATCTGGACGATGGAGAATCTCTATAGACATTCAACCTGGAATATTCATTTCTTGCGAATCCCACCCATAAATTCGGCACACCAAGCAACTCTTAGCAGAAAGGACCACAACTTCAGAAAACACCACAAAGCCAATATACTGTATATCTTTTCCCCTCTCTGTTCATCTTCTTTTTTGGGGGGGGGGGAGACAGAGCAAATATTCAGCACAAAGGAAGTCAAGGCCCACTTCTTAGGCCAGGGGTAGGCAACCTTGGCTCTTTTATGACTCATGGACTTCAACTCCCAGAATTCCTGGGAGGGGTTTCGAAACTGAGCCATGCTGGCTCAGGGATTCTGGGAGTTGAAGTCCACCAGTCATGAGGGGGCCATAGTTCCCCCATGCTGGCTCAGGAATTCTGGGAGTTGAAGTCCACCAGTCATTAAAAAGCCAAGGTTGCCTACCCCTGGGCCCTAGGCGAACAATTTGCGTCCCACTTCGTCCCCAGTGCAACAAATCACACACCTTTTGGCCTGTTTCTGGAAACAACTGTCCAGGGAGGTGTCCCTATTCCGTCTTTCGTCCCAGCCTCGCTATTCCTCGTGACCGACCCGGGTTGAAACCACCAGCTGTTCAGGCTGACGAAGGGAAACCTGGATGTTCCCCCACCCCAACCCACCCCACCCACCTCTGGGGACTCAGCGGAAGCAAAGCGAGAATGCCACACGGAGCCACCAGCAATTTGTGTCTGCGCTGCCTGATGTTCATGTCACACTTCAGTGCCGGGAGGCACAAATGCGAGGCTTTGGAGGTGACATTCGGAGGTGGGTGGATGGCTTTTTTCCAAAGAGCTGGCATCAAAGAGACAGCTTCAAACCTCGGGCGCAGAGGGGCACAGATGCCGGAGCTAATTAGACACCCAGTGAGCAGGGAGGGAGTTAGAACGACAAGGAGGAGCAGCCCAGCTGCCTCCCGGCTTTCTTTCCCGGCTGGCTCTGCCCACAGGAGGAGAAACTGACCGGGCGTGGCAGGATCAGGCCCTCCTTTTGAGGGCACCTGCCCCGGGAAGAGCGGAAGGGGAGGAATTCCTACCTTCGTGCTCCTTTTCGGAGGTGCCCACCTTCTTGGCCTTTTTGGGGGACTTCATGAAGAGCGGGAAGATGGTACGAAGGCCCAGGATGTCCACGAACTTGTGGCAGTTGTCGGCCCCCTCCGGCCCGATCATGGCGTGGTCCAGGACCTTCAGGGCGCTGCTCCTGGAGATCTTCTTCTCTCTGCGGAGGAGAGGAGAGGCGGGTCAATGAGCCTGGGCTTGGCCGGGGAGGGGCAGGATGAAGACCGTGGGGGTCCTGGGTGCTCTCTGAGCTGGGTGGCTTTCATGCAGACGTTCCATGACCCAACTAGGGAACGTCATCAGTGCTAGGAGGGAGGAGGAGGAGGAGGAAGGAGGAGGAAGGAGGGGGATGGGGGAAAAGGAGGAAGGCTGTGGGGATCCCAGGTGCTCTCTGAGCTGGCTGGTTTTCTTGCAGACGTTTCATGACCCAACTAGGGAACGTCATCAGTGATAGAAGGGAGGAGGAGGAAGAGGAAGGAGGGGGAAGGGGGAGGAGGATGAAGGCTGTGGGGGTCCCTGGTGCTCCCTGAGCTGGGTGGTTTTCTTGCAGATGTTTCATGGCCCAACTAGGTAAAGTCATCAAAGTTAGAAGGGAGAGGAGTTTGCAGAGGTGGGGGGGGGAGGAGGAGAGGGGAGGAGGGGGAGGAAGAGGAAAAGAAAAAGGAATGTTTCATATTTATGACGGTCCCTTCCAGCTCTATTCCATTCCATTCCATTCCATATTTTCTTTTCTTTTCTATTCTATTCTATATTTTCTATTCTATTCTATTCCATTCCATATTTTCTATTCTATTCTATTCTATTCTATTCTATTCTATTCTATTCTATTCTATTTTACTCTTATTCTATTCCTACTCTATTCTAATTTTACTCTTATTCTATTCCTACTCTACTCTATTCTATTCCTATTCCTATTCTACTCTACTCTACTCTATTCTACTCTACTCTACACTATTCTATTCTATTCCATTCCATTCAATTCCATTTAGTCTACTGTGATTTAGTTTGTTTAATGTATGGTAAGCATTTACTTTTTCTAGCCCCCCAGAGAGGGATCCTTTTAAGGGACCTGGTTATAATTATGTCTCTTCAGAGCTATTTCCTGCTTTTTCCTCAACTGAATCTATGCACTTCTTCTCTTGGCTTGTTTGGAGAACAAATAATCTTTTCTGCAGGATTT
This sequence comes from Crotalus tigris, assembly GCF_016545835.1. Classification (NCBI taxonomy): domain Eukaryota; kingdom Metazoa; phylum Chordata; class Lepidosauria; order Squamata; family Viperidae; genus Crotalus; species Crotalus tigris. Next base: position 27,119 of record NW_024098147.1, on the reverse strand, counting down.
TGTGTTTGCGTGTGAGAGGTGGAGAAGCCTACAAATATTGCAAAAATGAGTAAGCAAGCAAGCAAGCAGGCAAACCAGCCAACAACTCATGAAGGCGGGTCAGAGTTGCTCTGGGTTCAAGTCCAGCTGTCCACAGAACCTCTCGGTGGACTCGGCCTTTCTCAGCCCTCCGGCTGGCCTGCTTTCTGTGCTGGAGATGGACGGGAAAGGTCAGCCTCCCAAACGCCCCTGCCCAACCCCTTAAACTCCCCCCCCCATTTCAATTCCCCCACTTACGTGGCTGTGTGTTTCCTGCCAGAGAAAAATGGAGTTTTGCCTCCAGAACCCGTTTACGCTCCTTCACAAGGACGGCCCTGCTTTTCCTTCCTAGCCGGAGGGGCTAATGAATGTCTCAAAAGAGAGAGAAAAATATAAATCTCTCTCCCTGGAGCTTTACAGACAGTCCCCGACTTACAACTGTTTGTTTAGTGACCGTTCGGAGTTGCAGGGGCCCTGAAAAAAGCGACTTTGGAGCGTTTTTCACACTTACGGCCGTCGCAGCGTTCCCCAGGGCCACGTGATCAAAATTCAGACGCTTGGTAACCGACTCAGATTTATGATGGTCGCAGCGTCCCCAGGGGGTCATGTGATTCCCCCTTTTTTGCGACCTTCTGACATCAAACTCGATGGGGGAGGAGGCAGGTTCATTTAACGACCGTGTTGCTAACTTAACCGATGCAACAAAGGGGGCAAGGAAAGTCGTCAAAGGGGGCAGAGCTCCCTGAAGAAATTTGTCACTTAACATAAATCTGGGGCTCAGCTGTGGCCGTATGTTGAAGACTGCCTGCTTCCATTTTATCTTTCACTCGATTTTTCTTGTTACATTTTTGTCGGATGGCTTCTCTATCCCAAGTACGTTTAGCCAGTTTAACTTTTCAGAGCTCCGAAGGGCAGCCTGTTGGAAGCGAGGAACCGGGATTTACTCTGCTCCTCTCCCAACACACACACACACAAACACGCACGCACACACACACACACACACACACAGAGAGAGAGGGGGGGGTTGGACTAGAAGACCTCTGAGGTCCCTTCCAACTCTCTTCTTCTGTTTCCAAGCCTGCTTGCCCCATCTTGAAAATGAAACAAGTTAAAAGGCTAAACAAAGTTGGATCCTATAGCCGGAAGGGACCTTGAAAAAATACAGAATTGTGGGTATATGCATAATTCTGTACGTACGTACGTACGTATGTCATATTTATGTAGTGTATATTGTAGGTGTGACCCTTTGAGAGCTGAGGGTAACAAATTTTCATTTTAATGTATGCTGATTAGTGTACATTCAAAGTGACAATAAAGTTATTATTCTATTGTATTCTATTGTATTGTATGCTATTCTATATTTCTATTCTATTCTATTCTATATTTCTATTCTATTCTATTCTATTCTATTCTATATTTCTATTCTATTATATTTCTATTCTATATTTCTACTATTCTATTCTTAATTCTATATTTCTATTCTATTCTTTTTTTTATTGAAAAGTTTTATACAAATTTATTATTACAATACAATAGCCCTCCCTCCCTCCCCCCCACCCCAACCCGCCCCCCTCACTTCCCAGAGCTGATTATAGGGTTAATAAATAAGCAAACAAATTCTAACTAAGCTTAACCAACTATACCAATAACCAAATCCCTAAAATACTTTAACTCAAATACTAACAACAATTTCTATTCTATTCTTAATTCTATTCTATTCTTTTCTATTCTATGCTATACTATTCTATATTTCTATTCTATTCTATTCTATTCTATTCTATTCTATTCTATTCTATTCCATTCCATTCTATATTTCTATTCTATTCTATATTTCTATTCTATTCTATTCTATTCTATTCTATTCCATTCCATTCCACTCCATTTCATTCTTTGTATTTTATATTTATTCTTATTCTAATTATATTCTATTTTTATTCTATTTCTTATTCTATTTCTTATTCTATTCTATTCTATTCTATTCTATTCTGTTCTGTATTTCTATTCTATTCTGTTCTATTCTATTGCGTATTTCCATTCTATATTTCTATTCTATTCCATTCCATTCCCATTCCCTATTCTATTCTATTCTATTCTATTCTATTCTATTCTATTCTATTCTATTCTATTCTATTCTATTCTATTCTATTCTATTCTATATTTCTATTCCATTCCATTCCATTCCATTCCACTCCATTCCATTCTTTGTATTTTATATTTATTCTTATTCTAATTCTATTCTATTTCTTATTCTATTTCTTATCCTATTCCTATTCCATTCCATTCCATTCCATTCCATTCTTCTAATCCACCCCCTGTCCAAGGCAGGAGTCATCCTCCCTTCCACAACGAATATTTTCTTGAAAATCTCCAGCCAGGGAGCACCCACCGCTCCTGTTGCAATTAAGGTCTCTGTTTCTTTGGAAGAAGCAATTGCATATTGATCAGTGCTCCGGCAGCTGCAAGGAGCTGATCCCTGGAATATTCATGGCAATTTAAATTCGGGCTTTTAGAGATCGATGGATGGTTTGACCGATCTGTCCAAGGTTGTTTTTTTTAATTTGAAATATTTGTACTATCCGAGGGCAGGCAGTTCATCTTAATCACGGGGCTTTATGAGGAGCTGTGGACTTTGACTCCCAGAATTCCTGAGCCAGCCTGAGTCGAAGTCCACAGGTCCTAAGGGGGGTCACAACTGCCCACCCCTGCCCTAACCCAAGCTCTCTGCCTTGAGCGACACTTGCCAAAGGGGCCTGCTTTGCAAAACAGGGCCTGGGATCCTATTCTGCTAGGTGAACATCCCGCCAAGCGGCTCATGAAAAGAAATTTCTGCATTGATGCCCCAATTTGGAGTCTCCGAGCGGTTAATCAGTGGAACGGCTTCACTCCCAACAGTTGTAAGTGCGCCAATCCGGGAGGGTTTTCAAGACGAGACTGGAGAGCCATTGGTCGGAAATGGTACAAGGGGTCCTCGTGTTACAACAACTGGGCCCAAAATTTCCTCCTCCTCCTCCTCCCTACAAACTCCACTCCCGTCTAGCACTGAGGATGTTCCCTAGATGGATCATGAAAGGTCTGCAAGAAAACCACCCAGCTCAGAGAGCACCAAGGACCCCACAGTCTGTCTTTCCTTCCTCCCTCCCTCCCTCCCTCCCTTTTCCTTCCTTCCTTCCTTCCTTCCTTCCTTCCTTCCTTCCTTCCTTCCTTCCTTCCTTCCTTCCTCCCTCCCTCCCTCCCTCCCTCTCTCCCCCGTCCTCCTCCTCCCCCCTTCTAGCACTGATGATGCTCCCTAGTTGGGTCATGAAATGTCTGCAAGAAAACCACCCAGCTCAGAGAGGACCCAGGACCCCACAGTCCTCCTCCTCCTCCTTCTAGCACTGTTCCCTAGTTGGGTCATGAAGCGTCTGCAAGGAATCCACCCAGCTCAGAGAGCACCAGGGACCCCACACTTCTCCTCCTCCTCCTCCTCCTCCTCCTCTTCCCCCTCCTCCTCCCTTCTAGCATTGATGATATTCCCTAGTTGGGCCATGAAACATCTGCAAGAAAACACTTAAGCTCAGAGAGCACCAGGGACCCCACAGTTCATCCTCCCCCCCTTGTTCTCCTCCTTCTCTTCCTTCCTCTTCCTCTCCTAAGAGAAAAAGGCAGTCTCCATGTCTTGGCGGGTGACGTGGAAAGCCTTTCCCTGCAGAAGAGAAGGTGCCAGCTGAGTTTTTAACTTCAGGCTGTGTTTCCCAACTAACAGGACGGATTGGGCTGGTTGGGGGGGGGGGGGAGAGAGAGAGAGAGAGAGAGAGAGAGAGAGAGAGAGAGAGAGAGAAGCTGGGGAGGGGGATCCCTGCCGTGCAGCCATTAGCCTGGCTTCCTTTGACCTGTGCAGAGGCCTCTGATGGCTGCCCAGGCGCTGCCGGACGGGCCAGCCGTACTGAACTTACTGAACCAGTGGATTTCTGTGTGGCCAGCCGCAGCCTCTGCAAAAGCTTTCACAGGAAGAACAGAAGAACAGAGTCTAATTAAAGCTGACTTGCAGGGGGGGGCAGAGAAGAGGGAGGGACCTCAGAGGTCATCTAGTCCAACCCCCTGCTGAAGCAGGAAACCCTGTACAGGTACTCCTCGATTTTCAGCGCTTTGTTTACAACGGCCTTGGGAAAAAAAAGTGACTTATGGCCACTTTTCACACTTAAGGGCCGGTTGCAGCCTCAGCGCGGTCCCGAGATTGACGTTCAGATGCTCGGCAACTGGCATGGACTTAATGAGGGTTGCGGCGTTCCGGTTGACGAGCAGAGTCAATGGAGGAAGCTGGATTCGCTTAACGGCCCGGCCTCTGGCTTAACCGCTCTAAGGATTCGCTTAACGAAATGCGACAAGGCAGGTGGTAAAATTTCCTGCCGTAAAGCCTGGGGAGGGGGTGAGTGGGGGAATAAAGGGGGAGGGGATGACAGGAACCGGAAGTGGCCCCAGGAGACAACGGCTGAGCGATCAAGGACCCAGGCAGGGGACACTCACAAAATGACCAGGGGGGGGGGAAGGGAAGGAGGAGGCGGAGGAAGGGGGGCAAATGTGAGTCCTGGGTGCTCTCTGAGCTTGGCTGTTTTCTTACAGACGTTTCATGGCCCAACTAGGTAACATCATCAGTGCTAGAAGGGAGGAGGAGGAGGAGGAGGAGGAGGAGGAGGAGGAGGAGGAGGAGGAGGAGGACTGTGGGGTCCTGGGTGCTCTCTGAGCTGGGTGGTTTTCTTGCAGACATTTCATGACCCAACTAGGGAACATCATCAGTGCTAGAAGGGAGGAGGAGGAGGAGGAAGACTATAGCATCCTTGGTGCTCTCTGAGCTTGGTGGTTTTCTTGCAGACATTTCATGACCCAACTGGGTAACATCATCAGTGCTAGAAGGGAGGAGGAGAAGGAGGAGGAGGAGGACTGTGGGGTCCTGGGTGCTCTCTGAGCTGGCTAGTTTCCTTGCAGACATTTAGTAAGGCTGGCCCAGGAGAAAGAGGAGAGGGAGGACAGGGAAGATAAGAGTCAGAGAGGGAGGGGAGGGAGAGAATGAGAGGAGGAAGAATAGAATACAGAATAACAGAGCTGGAAGGGACCTTGGAGGTCATCTAGTCCAGCCCCCTGCTCCAGCAGGAGACCCTGCACCCTTCCAGCCAAACGGGTGTCCGATCTCTTTCTGGAAACCTCCCAGAGCCTCTGGAGAGAGGCTGCCCCGGGGACCCAGCTGCCGCCCGTGCCTGGGGTGAGGGGAGCCCCCGCCTGCCCGGCCTGCCTCACCTGAGCATGAGGTTCATCAGCTGCAGCCCCTCCCCCTTCAGGAAGCGCTCCCGGTTGGAGCTTAGCATCAGCGAAGAGCAGAGCGAGTCAAAGAGGTTCTCCATCATCTCCTGCTCCTCTGCCGGACCTGGGTTGTGCCGCTTGAAGACCTGCGCCGAGAGAAAGCAGCAGAGGGGTCAGCAGACAGCCTCCCCGGGATCCCTCAGGAGCCCCCCCCCCGAGGCTGCCCCTGGACCCGAACGGGGCTCCTGACTTCGGGGGGGGGGGCAAGGCAGGAAGACCCAGGGGCACATTTAGCCCAATAAAAGGAAAATATCTTTAGCTCAGGGTTGAACTGTGGGGTCCTGGGGGCTCTCTGAGCTGGGCGGTTTTCTTGGAGACGTTTCATAACCCAACTAGGGATCATCATCAGTGCTAGAAGGGAGGGGGGGGGTTACGGAGAGGAGGAGGAGGAGGAGAACTGAGAGGTCCTTGGTGCTCTCTGAGCTTGGTTGGTTTCTTGCAGACGTTTCATGACCCAACTAGGGATCATCATCAGTGCTAGAAGGGAGTGGGAAGGAGAATAGGAAGGAAGGAAGGAAGGAAGGAAGGAAGGAAGGAAGGAAGGAAGGAAGGGAGGGAGGGAGGGAGGGAGGGAGGGAGGGAGGGAGAAGAACTTGTGGGGTCCTGGGGGCTCTCTGAGCTTGGTTGGTTTCTTGCAGACGTTTCATGACCCAACTAGGAAACGTCATCAGTGCTGGAAGGGAGGGGAGTTTGTAGGGAGGAGGAGGAAGGGGGAGAGGAGGAGGAGGACTGTGGGGTCTTTGGTGCTCTCTGAGCTGGGTGGTTTTCTTGGAGACGTTTCATAACCCAACTAGGGATCATCATCAGTGCTAGAAGGGAGGGGGGGTTATGGAGAGGAGGAGGAGGAGGAGGAGGAAGACTGTGGGGCTCTTGGTGCTTTCTGAGCTTGGCTGTTTTCTTGCAGACCTTTCATGACCCCACTACGTAACATCATCAGCGCTAGTCCCAGGAGATTCACAAGCTGTCTATGCCAGAGCTCACCAACCTTTCCAGACCAATGTCCAGTCTCTCCTTTAAAGCCTGCAGTGATGGAGCACCCACAACTTCTGGTGGCAAGCTGCTCCACTGGTTAATTGTCCTCACTATCAGGTTGCTTCTCTCCTTGGTTAGTTTCCATCCGCTCCTTCTGGTCCTGCCTTCAGGCGCTTTGGAGAAGAGGTGGACCCCCCCTCTCTTCTTTGGGGCAGCCCCTCAAATATTGGAAGACAGCCATCATATCGCCGCTAGTCCTTCTTTTCACTAGACTAGACCTACCCAATTCCTGCTACCAGGTTGGGGAACGGCAGCATTTATGCGAAGGACTATTTATATATTAAGGAAGGTAGCAAATCCTTCTATTCCCCACCCTTCAGCCAGAACTGAAGAAGCTCCTTGGATGAGAAGCGAAACCTCTTCACGGGGAGGGAGGGGGAATCAAGGAAGTCCAGTTACCCCTTGAAAAAGCATCTTTGGGACTCCAGGCAGAATCTGGGCAGGCAGCTGGTATCGCACGGACCTCCTTCCGACTGGCTGGCAGGGCAGCCCTGCTGTGCCACCCGGGGGGGGGGGAACGCTTCAGCCCCCTTGTTGTCTTTCCACTCAATGGCTCTTGGGGCCATCTTGCTTGACAAGCTACAGGAGGCAGCCAGCTCCGCTCCTGAGCTGGGAAGACTCAAGGGCTGACATTGCTGCCATCCTCCCATTCCCAGGAGTTCCTCAGCTCACAAACTGCAAGGCCGGGGCGAGGGGGGCACCCGGAGACAAGCCCTGGCACAGAGGGCGCGTCACGAAATCAAAGCGAAGCCATGCCATGATGATGAGAAGCAGAAAGGGGAAGGCTGGGCCAGGAGAGGTCTTCAAAACAAGGGCAGCTTCCAAAAGAAGGGGATGCTGCGCAGGTGGTCCTCGCTTTACGACCTCAACCGGGACGCAATGACGATCTTATGGTTCCGGCTAACGAAACACTTCAAAGAACTTCCAGGCACTGATTTCCCTAAAAGTCTTTTATTGCTTCAAAATGTCGGCACAGGCATAACAGAAGGTTTATGCTAAGATCTAAATCAGTGTTTCTCAACCTTGACAATGTTAAGGCATGTGGACTTCAACTCCCAGAATTCCACAGCCAGCATTGCTGGCTGTGGAATTCTGGGAGTTGAAGTCCACATGCCTTAACATTGTCAAGGTTGAGAAACACTGATCTAAATTCTCTTCCTCTGAGCAGTTAAATTATCAGCATGTTCCCTCCCTAAATTAGCTGTGGTATATCACATTCCCCAATTAGTGTGAAGGTCCAAGGTTTCCTTCCTCTTTCTTTCCCGGGCTTTACCCCCACCCTCTTCTGCTCTGCATTAACCCCAAAAATACCAGACAGTTCTGCATATTGTCAAAGCAAGAATATACAGTATTTGCAACGTTGACAGACGATTCTTAAAGGAGTCGCACCCAACACGATGATCTTTGTTGGCCGATTCCCTGTGAATCACACGGCCGTTAAGCGAATTTAGATTCCTCTTAACAGAGTTTATATTATTTTTTCATTTTGAAATGGATTTGCCGCCTGTCTCGTATTCAACAAGCCTGCATGGCGTACAGCGTTAATATAACATATAGAAGGCAGGTCAACAAGTTGCAAATAGATGCAGTAGGTTAAAAATTTTTTGGGAGGGCTGGTTTTGCAAAAAGGGGTATATTAATCAGCATTCAAACTAGAGGGGATGATATACGAAGAGCAAAAAAATTCTGGCTCAGGATTCACACATGGTTGGAAAAGATGACTAAAATACAGAGAATTTAAACCAGCATTCTTTTTGTTAGGAATAGTAGGAGCCAAGTATGAGAAGGAGATGGAGTATTTAATATTGCATATATTGACAGCAGCGAGAATAGGATTTGCCCAATACTGGAAAAATGAAAATTTACTAACTGAAGAGATCCTAGTTAAGAAAATTTTAGAATGTGCAGAAATGGATAGATTAACTTTAGAGAATAAAGAGAAAGAAGATTCAGTCTATTTCAAAACATGGGGTAATTTTGACCAATGGTTAGAAAAACGAACTAGTGAGAAATGAATGTAATGTTATCGTGTATATATACTAGTAAGATGAATGATAAGTATTGATTAACTGATATTGTTCATGATTGTTGTTTCTCATATTCATTATAGTTATCTACTATTATAGTAATTAGTGTTACTGAACATTGTACTCGGACAACAGTCTGTTTGCTAAAGCTTGAAAATGTCAATGGGGGGTATCCCAATGTTCCCAACCCTGAGTCCCACCCCAAACCCCAGTTCCCATCCCGCCCCCAACCCTATAAAACTCAGTAAAACTTTGATAAAAAAACCTAGAGGGGATGATATACGTATAGGTGGTGTTTTTTTTAATGAACTTTTTTTTAATGCTTTCATTGTTTTGTGGGTTTTTTTCTCTTTCGGGGTTTTTTTTTTTTTGAGTTCTGTGTTTTTGCATTTTGACTGGAGGCTAAAGCATATAAGGAACGGCTGCTGGAATTGGGTATGTCCAGTTTAATGAAGAGAAGGACGAGGGGGGATATGATAGCAGCCTTCCAGTATCTCAGGGGCTGCCCCAAAGAAGAGGAAGTCAAGCTATTCTCCAAAGCCCCTGAAGGCAGGAGAAGAAGCAACGGATGGAAACTGACCAAGGAGAGAAGCAACCTGGAACTAAGGAGAAACTTCCTAACAGTGAGAACAATTAACCAGTGGAACAACCCACCTCCAGAAGCGGTGAATGCTCCAACACTGGAAGTTTTTAAGAAGAGACTGGACATTGGAATATTGGAAGAAGGATTCTTTGCCTACTTTAGAAGAATGGTTTCTTAAAGTTTCTTATTTATCTGAAATGGCAAAAATTTCAGCTTATCTGAAAGACCAAACTCAAGAGAGATATATTTTGGTGTGGAAAAGATGGGTGAATTTTATACAGAATAAATATGAGATTAGAAAGTATTATTTAGCTTTTGAATAACTTATGTTTAAGGCTAATGGTTAGAATTTTTGTTTTTATATATTGGAGTTAATGTATTTAAAATCTTGTTTCCTGGATGTATGTATAATTGTTTGATGTTCATTTAAGTTGTATGGGTTTTTTTTTTTGTTTTTAACCCTGTATTCAGCTCTGGGAAGGAGGGGGGAGGGTGATGGGGGGTGGGAGGGGGGGAGTATTTTATTGTAAAACTTTAAAAATTTTCAATAAAAAAAAAGAAGAGAATGGACAGCCATTTGTCGGAAATGGTATAGGATTTCCTGCATGAGCAGGGGGTTGGACTAAATGACCTCCAAGGTCCCTTCCAACTTTATTATTATTATTATTAATATTATTATTGAATAAAATAAGAGCCTATATTTAAAAAACACGAAAGCATTTAAAAAAAACATCTTAAAATCAACCATCACAGAAACCCTTGCTGTTCAGAAGCCGACTGAGAACGTCAGAAACGCTGCAACCAGCGTCAATACATGGTGGGGTTTGTCAAGCATCCGAATTCTGATCACGTCAAAACCGGTCACAAGTCACATTTTTCAGGGCTGTTGTGACTTCAAAGGTTGCTAAACAAACAATCTTAAGTCAAGGACTTACTACGTCCTTGTGGTCTTACTCAGGATTTATAGAGCGGTACCAATAGTTCACCTGATTTTGATCCTGTGCGTCTGTTTACAGTCCTTGGTGGCATCAACAGAGGCATAGAATCAAAATCACCTGAAGTGTTAGCTCTGCTTTGTAAATCCTTAGTAAGGCCACACCCGGAATCCTGCATCCAGTTTGGGTCACCCCATTAGAAAAAAAGATGTTGAGACTTTGGAAAAAGTGAAGACAAGAGCAATTAAGACGATTAAAGGCCTGGAGACTAAAACATAGGAAGAACGGCTGCAGGATTTGGGTGTGGCTAGTTCTAGAGAAAAGAAGGACTAGGGGAGACACGATTGCAGCATTCTAGTATTTGAGGGGCTGTCCCAAAGAAGAGGGAGTCAAGCTATTCTCCAAAGCACCAGAGGGCAGGAGAAGAAGCAACGGATGGAAACTCATCAAGGAGAGAAGCAACCTGGAACTAAGGAGAAACTGTTTGACAGTTAGAACAATTAACCAGCGGAACAACCCGTCTCCAGAAGTTGTGGGTGCTCCATCACTGGAGGTTTTTAAGAAGAGATTGGACAAACATTGGTCTGAGATGGTATAGGAGTTGTTGCCTGAGCAGGGGGTTGGACTAGAAGACCTCCCTCCCAGCTCTGTTCGGATTGACTGGACCTGTGAATGCTCTTTCAGGATCTCTCAAGGTGGGCTGCAGCCTCCCCACCAGGGTCTCAAAGGCCGCTGGGCTTCAGCTTCCATTTTCCCCTCAGTTAAGCGTTGCCCACCCTCCTTCTCCTCTCAGGGCCCTCCCAGGGCAAGCAAAAGGGCAACAAATTGCTCACCGACAGTTGCTGAAGCAGCACATCAATCCCATCCAGCTCTCCCAGCATCTCCCGGTTGTCTGCAGGAAGGAGGGGAGAGGTCAAAGGTCAGATCTGACTCCCCCCCCTCACTGGGCAAAGGAGAGGAGGGGGGGGCACAGTCAGCTACCTGCCATGTCAATCTCAGCACCTAAAATCCACAGGACTGTGCAGAGAGCCCAGGGCAAGGAGAGGAGGTGGGAGGGGGGTTGGGGGGCACAGAGCCCCCCCCCATGACCTGGGGAAGGGCAGGTTCAGGGCTCACCGTCTGTGTTCTGGAGGAGGATGGCCAGCACCTCGCTGCAGTAGAGCTTGTTGGCATCAAAAGGCATCTTAGCCTGCAAGGGGGAGAAGAGCAGAGACGTAGGTCATTTAGCATTCTTCCCGGTCATTTAGCATTCTTCCCGTGGCAAACAGAGGCCGGTCTTGGGGGGGGGGGTCAAGGTTATGGGAATTGTAGTCCTCAGGCTCCCATGAGTCATCCTGTGTCAGAGCCTGCAACAACCCAGGAGCAGACACAGCCAACAGTGGTTTGTACCAAAGGGTGGTTTATCTACAATATCTACTGTACAATGCTACACACGTATCACTAGGAACAATATACATACACGTGCTACAGGCAGAATCCAACAAAACAGTAAATACAGCAGGAAAGGGAAAAGAAAGAAAAAAAACCACACACTAGTAGAGACTCCCATTTTTTACAAAGGCTCTGAAAGAGACAACAGCCAAGAAAGACTTAGAAAGAGTGCAGAGAAAAGCAACAAAGATGATTAGGGGACTGGAGGCTAAAGCATATAAGGAACGGCTGCTGGAATTGGGTATGTCCAGTTTAACGAAGAGAAGGACGAGGGGGGACATGATAGCAGTGTTCCAATATATCGGGGGCTGCCCCAAACAAGAGGGAGTCAAGCTATTCTCCAAAGCACCTGAAGACAGGATAAGAAGCAACGGATGGAAACTAATCAAGGAGAGAAGCAACCTAGAACTAAGGAGAAACTTCCTGACAGTGAGGACAATTAACCAGTGGAACAACCTGCCTCCAGAAGCAGTGACTGTTCTAACACTGGAAGTTTTTAAGAAGAGTCTGGAGGGCCATTTGTCTGAAATGGTGTAGGGTTTCCTGCCTGAGCAGGGGGTTGGACTAGATGACCTCCAAGGTATCTTCTAACTTTATTATGGATCATTGCACAGTCAGCCAGATGTTCAGACTGGATTTGGCATTTTGTCTACCTATCGAGTCCTTACCCAGGACCTGGGATAGGCAGATGTGGATGTTTGATGGTATTACAGGTATCGTCGCAGGATGGAAGCAGTTCCTAGTAAGGCCGCCTTTTGCAATTGACTAATGGTGAATCTGTCAATGCCAATGGTGTTCAAGTGGTGCTCCAGTTGTTTTGGGATTGCACCCAAGGCGCCTATGACTATTGGTACTACCCTTGCTTGCCTTTGCCTCAGTCTTTCTATTTGTAGGTCTTTGCTTCCAGCATCATCATCATCATCATCGCATCAGCTGATCAGCTCTTAAATCAGGGCTCTTCAAACTTGGCAACTTTAAGACTTGTGGATAATTCAACTCCCAGAATTCCTCAGCCAGCTTTCCAGTTTGAAGACCACTGTCTTAAATCATCACCTTGATATCCTGGCTAATTTTTCTTTAGTTCACTTGTCAGGAGTTGGAGAAACTGACCACAAGGCTCAGCCTGTCTACCAATACAAGGCTGATACTAGCAATAGTAGAAAACAGAATAATGGGCTTGGAAGGGACACTGGAAGTCTTCTAGTCTAACCCTCAACCCTCAACACGGCTGGCTCAGGAATTCTGGGAATTCAAGTCCCCAGGCCCGAAAGCCAGCACAGTTGCCCACCTGCCTGAGCCCTCAGAGAGAAGCAGGCCGACACTCACCTTCACCCTCTTGAGGAGCCACTGCATCAGGCCCTGCTGAGCAGCATCCACACACATCTCTGGCCGAAACTCCGCCATGTTCTCAATGATAGCTTTGAGAAGAGAAGGATTCAGAGGGAAAGAGAGAACGCAGAAGACATGGTCAGTTCTGAATTCCCAGAGATTTCATAACGTATCTCAGTGGTTCTCAACCTTTTTAATGCCGCGACCCCCAACCGGTCGTAAGTCGAGGGCTACTCAACCGGTCGTAAGTCGAGGACTACTCAACTGGTGCAGCACCGTTTGCAGAATGGGACTTTTGGCGGGCTCAGCAGGGCAGAGACAGCCTGGACAATTCCTATTGGCTTTTGAAAGCCAATAGAATTAGACTCTATTCAAGAGAGTCTATTCTATTGGCTTTCAAAAGCCAATAGAATAAAAGGGAGTAGCACAGCTAAGGAAAAGGGGGAAAAAATGGCGGACTGCGTTGTTTGGCGACCCCCGTGAAATGGTCGTTCGACCCCAAATGGGGTCCCGACCCACAGGTTGAGAACCACTGATGTATCTCAACAGCCTTCCCAACCCAGCAGTCTTCAACATTCTCTAAGACAGGGGTCTTCCAAGGTGGCCCTTTGATGACTTGTGGACTTCAACTCCCAGAATTCCTCAGCCAGCCTCCATTTTCTTTCTTAGATTTAAGACAGGGGTCTTCCAAGGTGGCCCTTTGATGACTAGTGGACTTCAACTCCCAGAATTCCTTAGCCAGGCACACGTGCCTGGCTGTGGAATTCTGGGAGCTGAAGTCCACCAGTCATCAAAGGGCCAAGTTTGAAGACCCCTGCTCTAGGACAATCCTTCTTAACCTTGGCAACTTTTAAGAGCCATAGTTGGCTGGGAGATTCTGGGAGTTGAAGTCCACGTGCTTAAAAGTCGCCAAGGTTGAGAACCGCTGCTCTAAGAGGGGGTGGTCCTTTGGCCAGGGTTGATGAGGGGTAGGTCATGGTCTTGAGAGGCCCAGGTGGCTGGAGGTGGTCTGAGGGGTCCCCCCCCCCCATATTAAAAGCTCTTGTCCACACTCTTGTCTGGAAGTTGAGTCATGGCAACTGGACCTCCGGACAACTCTACTGGAGGATTGAGAATCTTCACTGACATGGGAAGTTTTTAAGAAGAGAGTGGACAACCATTTGTCTGAAATGGTAGAGAGTTTCCTGCCTAAGCAGGGGGTTAGACTAGAAGACCTCCAAGGTCCCTTCCAACCTATTCTATTCTATTCTGTTCTATTCTATTCTATTCCATATTTTCTATTCTGTTCTATATCTGTTCTATTCTATTCTGTAATCCTATTCTGTTCCATATTTTCTATTCTATTTCATATTTTCTATTCTATTCTATTCTATTCTATTCTATTCTACTCTATTCTATTCATTCCTATTCATATTTATTCTATTCCTATTCCTATTCTACTATTTCTATTCTATTCTATTCTATTCCATTCCATTCTTATTCTATTGTTACTCTGTTCTGCTCTTATTCTGTTGTTATTCTTTTCTATTCTAAATCTGTTCTATTCTATTCTATTCTATTCTATTCTATTCTATTCTAAATCTATTCTATTCTATTCTATAATTCTATTCTATTCCATATTTTCTATTCTATATTCTATTCTATTCTACTCTATTCTATTCTGTAATTCTATTCTATTCCATATTTTCTATTCTATTCAATTCTATTCAATCCTATTCCTATTTATTCTATTCCTATTCCTATTCTACTCTATTCTATTCCATTCTATTCTCTTCTAAATCTGTTCTATTCTATTCTATATCTGTTCTATTCCATTCTATACCTGTTCTATTCTTTCCATACCCATCTCAATTTCCTTTTTGCCTTATTGTCCATAAATATTGTCCATTCATAAACAATGCAAAAGAACACAACAAGAATGTATCGATACCATAACCAAAAACATCTTTTCGGTTATCCTACCGATATATTCTCCTTGTGTTCTTTTGCACTGCTTATATAAATGGATAACATTTATGGACCATAAGACAAAGAGATGCCTTCTGATGCCAACAAACTCTACTGCAGCCAGGTGCTGCCCATCCTCCTCCAGAACACGGATGGTGAGCCCTGATGGGTGGATAGCAGAGAGCCGGGGTGTGTGTGTCTACAATCAATTCAACAGCCATCTCCAGCGTGAAGAAGTCTAGGAAGGTGAGGGCAGATCTGACCCCCTTACCTCTTCCCCCTCCAATGGGCACCCAACTTACCCAGCGTATTGTGAACGCCGTCCGCCTCTTCCTTGACGCTTTCATCCAGCCGCTCGAGATTCTGCACCAACAAGGCCACCACCTGCCCTTCCACCTGGGCCAAGGAAGAGGGAGAGAGAAAGGGCAGGCTCAGAGCAAGCGGGCTGGAGGAGGACAAGTCAACCTGAGGCCCCTGCGCTGGCCGAAGGCAAGAGACCAAACGTAGCAGAAATGAAAATGGCGCCACCGAGGGATGCTTTGATTAGTACAATGGCTTTTTTCTCTGCAACTCCCCTGGTCAACAAAGATGATCAGGGGGATGGAGGCTAAAACATATGAAGAATAGTTGCAGGAATTGGGTTTGGCTAGGAGGACGAGGGATGACATGACAGCTGTCTTCCAGTATCTCAGGGGCTGCCCCAAAGAAGAGGGAGTCAAGCTATTCTCCAAAGCGCCTGAAGGCAGGACAAGAAGCAACGGATGGAAACTGATCAAAGAGAGAAGCAACCTGGAACTAAGGAAGAATTTCCTGACCGCTAGAACAATTAATCAGTGGAATAACCTGCCTCCAGAAGTTGTGGCGGGAGGGCGGGGGGCCGAATAGACCTGTAACGCGCTCATTAGCTAAATTGTTGGCTTCACAGAGACCATAAGAACGTGCCTCCCATTCCTGGCTTACACTCTTGACGATGTCAGCAGGCACTGACGAAAGCTCAGTTTTAATAAAAAAATTTAGTCTCGGTAATCCGAGTTAAAGGGAGACGAGTATAGCTATTTCAAGCTCTTTAGCTCTCATCAGCTAGTCTTACCCCTCTGGGATTTGAACCTGGGCAGCTTGCATGTTAGGCAGCTGTATTAACCTTTAGGCCACAGGCTCCCCCTCACCCCTGTCAGCAGAGACCAGGGAGGATATATATCTATGTGTTGGGTGAAGCACCCAGTCTACCAAATATAAAGCAATCTGTTCTGCGTTTCATTCCAGTCTAGGAGCATCTTTTGCAGGCAGACGTCACTACTGTAAGCACTGTAAATTCTCTCTCTCTCTCTCTCTCTCTCTCTCTCTCTCTCTCTCTCTCTCTCTCTCTCTCTCTCTCACACACACACACACACACACACACACACATACATATACATACATATACACATGTAATGTGAAGTAAAATAAGGTGATCACCAGGATAAAGTCATAAACACAAATGTTTAATCTACAAAACCAAGCTTTCGTCGGCCACACTACCAACATCGACCCGATCCAGGGTCAAAGCGCAGAGGCAGCCAGCCACATAAAAACAGACTCCCAGATCCAGCATTTTATACCGTGACGAAGTCGGTAGTGTGGCCAACGAAAGCTTGGTTTTGTAGATTAAACATTTATGTTTATGATTTTATCCTGGTGATCACCTTATTTTACTTCACATTATGTGTATACCCGGGATTCGTGTTTTTAATACTATTAAGAACAATATACACATGAAGGAGGGGAGGAGGAACAATATGGGCGGGGGTTATGAATCTAGGGCACAATTCCGGGAGACGGATAAACAAGACCAAAATAGCCGTGAGGCTTGTAAGGATACTGAAAGTGATAATTGCCCACCCCCACTCGTAGAGGGAAGTCGTGTGTGGGATGGTGGTGGGGGGGAGGCTATGAGCAAGGAAGGCAAAAAGATCTGGACTCCCAACTCTGAAACAACTTATGACAGAATGCAGATTAGTAATGTGGGATGTAGGCTGGAGACCCAACCCGATCAGCTGGGGCCTATGACACGCTCCAGGAGCCGGAAGCAGACACTAAACAGCTGTATATAAGACTCTCCCCCGGCACTTACCTTTTAACCCTGACGATGTCAATTGTGTTTGACGAAAGCTCGGTGGATTAAAACTCTATTTTTATAGATACTCTCTTGGTGATCATTACTATTTGACTATATATATATATATATATATATATATATATATATACGGCTCTCCTTTTTATTATTTATTTCATTCACATATATATCTCAATAATAATAATAATAAAAAACCAATACGCAACCATAAAAACAACAATAACTGTTTACCACCCAGAGCCACTGATTGGAGACGGGCAGGTATACAAATTAATTAATCAATCCAATTGGGAACAAAGACTGTATGAAAAGCAAACCAGGCAGAGGAGCAAGCTGACTTGATGTAGGCAAGGCCTTGGGCTCTGTTGAGAAATACAAAGAATTTGGTCTGCCAAGCTGGGCGGGAAGCCCTTTGTGCTACCTTCAGCTAGCAATTTATTGACCATCCGGGAAAGGTCAGCTGGATGGCTGCACACAGCGATAGCAGAAAAGGAAATGCTTTGCCACAGCATCTGCTAATGGGGCAAGCACCGTGAGCTTTGCTGTCCAGCAGAAATGCCATCTCCCAGTGACTGAGGCAGGAAAGCAGAGTGGATTAAAAAAATCAGGAATCTTTCACCATTATGGTTTGGTCTCGGGTTTTAAGATTAATGTAAATAAGACTAAAATTTTACCTAAAAATATGTCGAGTCAGGAGAAGCAGATTTTGGTTAACTCGACGGGTTTTGAGATTGTTAATAAGGTAAAATATTTGGGGGTGATGCTGTCTGTTTCTAATGCAAAATTATTTAAAAACAATTATGAAAGGTTGTGGGTCGGGGTACAGAAAGACTTGAAGAACTGGGAAAAGCTGCAATTATCCCTCATGGGAAGAATTGCAGTGATAAAAATGAATATTCTACCCAAGTTTCTTTTTTTGTTTCAAATGTTACCAATTTTGAAAAATGAGATTAATTTAAATGAGTGGCAGAAGGGTCTCAATAAATTTATTTGGGCAGGGAAAAAACCAAGGGTTAAGTTCAAAATTATGCAAGACTTCCGTGAGAGGGGCGGACTCAAGGTACCAAATTTGAAATTATATTATGATGCGGTGGTTTTAACATTAATTAGTGACTGGGTAAATTTGACAAATTCTGAGATACTTTATCTAGAGGGATGGGATTTACTTTATGGGTGGCATGCCTATTTAATATTTAATAAAAAAATAGATTGGGCTTTTAAATCTCATATTTTAAGAATTTCTTTACTTAGGATTTGGAGAAAATATTATAAAAGTGATTTTAAAGTACCATTATGGGCTATACCTTGGCATGCGATAGAAGGAATAAAAAGAGGGGTTAAAATGGATATGGTGTCTTATAGACAGTTACTTAAATGGGATGGACAAAACTGGCAATTAAAATCACGGGAAGAATTAGCACAAGAAAATTTTACTTATTCTTGGTTCCAATATAGGCAACTACTAGATAGATGGAAGATGGATTGTAAGGTGGGTTTTCTTAGAGAAGATGAAAATCTTATTAAGCAACTGAAGGATCAAAGACAAACCCACATTAAGAGAATTTATGGGGTTTTAGTTGAATTGGACTCAGAAACGGAACTAATTAAAGATTGTATGATTAGATGGGCGCAGAACTTTGGTGAGCCAGTTTCATTGGACACCTGGGAAACTATTTGGGTGAGAAATGTCAAATTTACTCAAGCACAGAATTTAAGGGAGAATTTTTATAAAATGTTTTATAGATGGCACCTTGATCCACAAAAAATGTCTTATATGTACCCTGACGTGCAACCTAAATGCTGGAGATGTGGTTACAAGGAGGCTTCTTATTATCATATTTGGTGGTCATGCAGAGAGATAAAAGCATTTTGGATCAAAATATGGTGGAATATCCAGAGAATTTTTAGAAGGAGGGTAAAATTTACTCCGCAATTATTTTTGTTAGGTATTGTTACAGATTGTGATACAAAGGAGGTTGTATTGATGTTAAACTTGATCACAGCCGCGAGGCTGTTAGTTGGACAATATTGGAAGAAGGAATCTTTGCCTACATTGCAGGAATGGTTTTTTAAAGTAGCTTATCTGGCGGAAATGGCAAAGATTTCGGCTTTCTTAAAGCAACAAACGCAAGAGAAGTTTTTTGCTATCTGGGACAAATGGATAAAATTTATACAATTTAGATTGGGTATACAAAAATATTATATAGCCTTTTCATAAGTTTTATTTTTATATATATTATAGATATCTTTTTTATATATATAAATATAGAGTTTTTAATTTAATTTTTTTTTTTTTTTTTTTATTATTTCTTAAGCCTATATTCTGCTCTGGGAAGCTCAGGGGGGGGGAAGGGAGGGTTTTTGGGAGGGGTGTGGGGTGGGGTTTTTTTTTTTATATGTATTGTTTAATTTTTTTTTCTCTTTTGTATATGTTGTTTTTTGTTCTGTATTGTTCTTGTTTTTTTTGTAAAATTTATAAAACTTTTAATAAAAAAAAAAAAAAAAGAAAGAAATGTTAAGCACTCATACTTACTAAAGTCAAATAACAGCTCTTTCTCACACATTTATTGTTGCATTAGCTTTTGTGGTTCATGGTGCATTTCATCAAATAAAAAGTTTGCTTTGTAAAAAAAAAAAAAAATAAAAAATAAAAAAAAAAAAAACAAAAATCAGGAATCTGGTTTAAAAGGTCAGAATACAGAATAACAGAGTTGGAAGGGACCTTTGGAGGTCTTCTAGTCCAACCCCCTACTCAAGCAGGAGACCCTATGCCGTTTCAGACCAATGGCTGCCCAGTCTCTTCTTGAAGACCTCCAGTGATGGAGTACCTACAACTTCTGGAGGGACGTTGTTCCACTGGTTGATTATTCTCACTGTCAGGAAGCTTCTCTTTAATTCCAGGTTACTTCTCTCTTTGACCAGTTTCCAACCATGGTTTCTCCTCCTTCCCTCTGGTGCTTTGGAGAACAACGTGACCCCCTCCTTCTTGTGGCAGCCCCTCAAATACTGGAATACTGATATCATGTCACCCCTGGTCCTTTTTTTCTCTAGACTAGCCAAACCCAAGTCCCTTCAGGAGATGGATAAGAAGGAACTGAGTCCTTGAGGACACAAAGAAAAAAAATGACACACAAGACAAGAGAACCTGGACCGGAACCCATGAGACCCCCCCCTCCCCAAATCCCATCAAGAGCTACCAGACCTGTCAATCAACAAGGCAACAGGAGCTGCCAGTCCTGTCCATCAACAAAGCAAAGAGCTTTGGGGATCAAAGGGACCCTGAAGGCCCCACTTTTAGAGCCTGTTTGGATCCAGACCTGGTGACTTCCGTCCCTCTGGCAGCCTAGTGGAGGAGGAGGTGGGTGAGTGTGCATGAGTGTGTGCGCTCGCGCACACTGAGAAAAAGCAATTAAAGTCAGAACAATTCGCCAGTGGAACCACCTGCCTCCAGAAGCGGTGAATGCTCCAACACTGGGAGTTTTTAAGAAGAGACTGGACAGCCATCAGTCCGAAATGGTATAGGGCAGTGATGGCAAACCTTTTAGAGACCGAGTGCCCCAAACCCACTTATTTATCGCCAGGTGCCGGGTGGGCGTGGCCCACTGGGTGGGCATGGCTGTGGTGGTGATGGCAGACTGGGTGGGTGTGGCCAAGGTAGGCATGGTCATCTCGATGTTGCTCATGGGGAGGGATGCCTGTGGAGGCCGGGCAGGATTGGGGGAGATTCAGGGGGTCTCTGGCAGGTGGGGTGGTGGGCCCAGGAGGCTCGTCCTGCGGGGAGAGGCGAGGCAAGGCGAGGCAGAGCGGGGGTGCCATTGTCACAGGCCAAGGTGAGGCAGGGGCCGGGGCGGCTGCTGCCTGACACCATCGGCCCCCGTACACAGAGGCCAGCAAGCGCATGGGTGCTGGGATGCATCCAGCCACGTGGGACCTCGGCCAATTAGTGGGCGGCTGGTTGAAGAGGGACAGTTGCCATCTCCGGGGCATGGCGCGCGTGCCCACAGAGAGGGCTCTGAGTGCCGCCTCTGGCATGCGTGCCATAGGTTCGCCACCACTGGTATAGGGTTTCCTGCCTGAGCAGGGGGTTGGACTAGATGACCTCCAAGACCCCTTCCGACTTTATTATTATTATTAGAAATGTAAGTTGTCACCAGCAAAGTTTTGCTGTTCCTTTAAATCCGTCCGGTCTCCGGGTCTGCCAAAGAACCGGTTGCGGTTCCCTGTTGGGTTGAAAGTGATCTGAGCGTGCCTGTTGACCAGGGCTGGGAGTTTGTGTGCACGTAAGGCACACAAGCCACACACTGGAGCGTGTGTAACACTGGCCCAGCTGGGCTTTGGGGAGGTGGCTGGAAAGGGAGGTCCAAAAAGGGAGAGGTGGAAGAGCAGAGAAGAAGCGACTCCCGGCTGAAGGGGAAGGAAATATTCAGGCCGATCAAAAGGGTCTTCACGACTGATTAAACAAATAAATAAGCAAGTAAAGAGAGCTGGGAGAGGGGAGGACAGGCCAGCTTGCAAGCTTCAGAGTGGGAGATTCTTGATACGCTGACTTGGCACTACCCTCCCCAGAGGCTGGCAAGGCCCTCCTGCAGCCTCTGGGCTCCCTTGTTGCCTTCTGCTTTCAAGCAGAACCACGGCAGGGGTGAAACAACCTGGCCATTTGGGTGTGCAAAGGAAGGGACTTTTTCACAGAAAGAAAACGCAAAGCGGCACCTCCGAGGAGGAGCTTCAGGGCAACCGAAGTTTCCGGGCGCCGGGAAGCCTCCAGCCACTTGCCTGCAGGTCAGCCTGCCTGCAACCCCTGGGGTGCCGCCATCTGCCCTGTCCAATTCCTCAAAAGCCTGTCGGTGCCCGTTACGGTCATCTCCACACACCCAGCCCTCCAAAGGCCGAGAGCAACCCGTTTTCCTTTCCGGCACCCAAGAGGAAAGCGTCAAGGAGGAGTCCCCGGTCCGCCCTCGCTCTCAGATTGCGACCCTGGGCACCTCCAGACACAAAAACAAGAAGCAGGCAACTGCAGAAGAGGGCCAGCTGCCCAGGGCATCCTTGCGGCCAGTTGTTTTCAAAAGGCAACTGGACTTCCTTTGCTTTGCTTGTGTCAATGCTGCTAAGGTGGGATGTTTTTGCTTTGACAAGAGTTAGATGATGCTGGGGGGGGGGGGGAGAGGAATGTGCATGAAAATTCAGCTAGACCAGTGTTTCTCAACCTTGACAATTTTAAGGCATGTGGACTTCAACTCCCAGAAGGGATTTAGCTATGCAGAGAGGAGGAGGAGGAGGAGGAGGAGGAGGAGGAGGAGGAGGAGGAGGAGGAGGAGAAAAATATAAGGAGGAGGAGAAGGGGGAGGAGGAGGAGAAGGGGAAAAGAAAAAAGGAGAAGGGAAAGGATGAGGAAGAGGAAGAGGAGGAGGAGGAGAGGAGGAGAAAAAAGGAGAAGCGAAAGAAGGAGGAAGAGAAGGAAGAGGAGGAGAGAAAGAGGAGGAGGAAGAGAAGGAGAAGGAGAAAAAGGAGAAGGGGAAGGAGAAGAAGAAAAGGAGAATGGGAAAGAGGAGGAAGAGGAGGAAGAGGAGAAAAAGGAGAAGGGGAAGGATGAGGAAGAGGAGGAGGAGAGAGGAGTAGGAAGAGGAGGAGGAGGAGAAAAAAGGAGAAGGGGAAGGAGGAGGTGGAGAGGAAATGAAAAAAGAAGGGGAAGGATGAGAAGAGGAGAAAAAAAGGAGAAGGGGAAGGAGGAGGAGGAGGAGAGGAAAAGAAAAAAGGGGAAGGATGAGGAAGAGGAGGAGAGGAATAGGAAGAGAAGGAGGAGGAGGAGAAAAAAGGAGGAAAGGGGAAGGAGGAGGTGAAGAGGAAAAGAAAAAAGAAGGGGAAGGAGGAGGAGGAGAAAAAAGGAGGAGAAGGAAGAGGAGGAGAGAAAGAGGAGGAGGAGGAGGAGGAGGAGGAGGAGAAAAAAGGAGGAGAAGGGGAAGGAGGAAGGAAAGGGAAAAGAAGAAAGGAGAAGGGGAAGGAGGAGGAGGAGAGGAAAAGAAAAAAGGGGAAGGATGGGGAAGAGGAGGAGAAAAAAAGGAGAAGGGAGGAGGAGGAGGAGGAGGAGGAGGAGGAGGAGGAGGAGGAAGAGGACACCTGGGGTCCGTGGTGCTCTCTGACCTTGATGGTTTTCTGGCAGACGTTTCATGACCCAACTAGGGGCCACCATCAGGGCTAGGAACGCTCCTCCACTGGGCTGAGGGCTCCTTCCCAAGATCTGGCCTGGCCTCCAGAAAAGATCTTGATGGCCAGCAGGGGCTACTTACCAAGGCGTCTATGAGGACCTCAGCTCCTTCCTCGCTTTCATGGAGGGTGTCGATATCTGTCAGCTCCTGCAGAAGATCCACCACCGCAATGGCCACATGTAGGAAAGGGTTAAGGCAAACCAAGACAACTAGCATGGCTGGCTGCCTGGCTGGGGAATTCTGGGAGTTGAGGTCCACTAGACTTAAAGTTGCCAAGGTTCGACATCCCTGCTCTAGGGTCAAGGGTCAGGAGTCCCACTGCAGGTTGGAGACAAGACTGAAGTCCATAAGTCTTAAAGCTGCCAGTGTTGGACGCCTTGGGTCAAGGGTCAAGATTTCCTGGGTCAAGGGTCAAGATTTCCGATGGAGATTGGACACAAGACCTTTGTCCCCAGGTCTTACAGTGGCCAAGGTTTAGGGCCACCCTTCCCATTTCTTAGTTGCTTGCTCTCTTGCTAGTAAGACCACACCTGGAATACTGCAACCAATTTTGGTCACCCTATCACAAAAAAGATGTTGAGAGTTTGGAAAAAATTCAAAGAGCAACTAAGATGATCCAAGGCCTGGAGACTAAAACATATGAAGAACGGCTGTGGGACTTGGCTTTGAAGAAAAGAAGAAATGGAGACATGATAACAGTATTTCAGTATCTGAGGGGCTGCTTCAAAGAAGAGGAGGGGGTCACATTATTCTCCAAAGCACCAGAGGGAAGGACGAGAAACAATGGCTGGAAACTGACCCAAGAAAGAAGCAACCTGGAATTAAGGAGAAACTTCCTGACAGTGAAGACAGTTAACCAGTGGAACACCTTGCCACCAGAAATCGTGGGCGCTCCATCACTGGAGATTTTAAAGAAAAGACTGGACATTCACCTGTCTGAGACGGTATAGGTTCTCCTGCTTGAGCAGGGGGCTGGACTAGAAGACCTCCAAGGTCTCTTCCAGCTCTATTCTATTCTATTCTATTCTATTCTATTCTATTCTATTCTATTCTATTCTATTCCATTCCATTCCACTCCATATTTTCTATTCTATTCTGTTCTATTCCATTCCATATTTTCTATTCTATTCTATTCTATTCCATTCTATATTTTCTATTCTATTCTATTCTATTCTGTAATGCTATCCTATTCTATTCCATTCCATTCTATATTTTCTATTCTATTCTATTCTATTTCTATTTCTAATTCTATTCTATACTATTCTATTCTGTAATGCTATTCCATTCCATTTCATTCTATATTTTCTATTCCATTCCATTCCATTCTATTTCTAATTCTATTCTATTCCTTGCCAAATAGCTGCCAAAGGAGAAAAACGAATGAATTAGAAGTGAGTTAGAAAGAGGACAGTTGCTTTGCAGCAGGGGTCCCCAACCCCCAGATCCGAGGACCGGTACCGGGCCGTAGCATACCAGCAATCGGTCCGCGCAAACAAGCAAAGCCCCATCCGCGGGATGCAGGCAGCACACGAAACCACACACCCTCCGGTCCGTGGAAAAACCTCTCTCCACGGAACCGGTCCCTGGTGCCCCAAAGGTTGGGGGCCTCAGCTTTAAGCCACTTCAGGCCCCCAACATCAACAACCCAGTTTGTCCTTCCTCGCCAGTGGTTCAGAAGACCTGCCGAGGACCTGTCTGACAAGCTTTGATGTCAGGACGTATCCAGGACGGCCTTGTGTGAACACGCTGCTCAGCTGAACTCACTTTCTTCCTCTTTTGATCCTCTTTCTTGCCTGTTGTGTGCAGCTTTGAACTGAGTTTTGGGAACAAAGGGAAAACGAACCGTGGTGTTTTTTTCACCCCCCCCCCTTTTCCTACTTCGAAGAGTGATTTACAGATGGAAATGGCGGGTTCAAGACTCCAGGGAGAGATGTGTCCTCGGGGAAGCCGGATGCTATATGTCAAA
Organism: Crotalus tigris; assembly: GCF_016545835.1. Classification (NCBI taxonomy): domain Eukaryota; kingdom Metazoa; phylum Chordata; class Lepidosauria; order Squamata; family Viperidae; genus Crotalus; species Crotalus tigris. The sequence continues at coordinate 2,201 of NW_024098147.1, read as the reverse complement.
ACTCTTAAGCATGTCCCTTAAATTGATATGCCAATGGTGAGACGTGGAAGGGTTGTTTTTTTTCTTTTTTTCTTCCTGAATAGCGAGATCGTTCGCTCACCATTTATCCTTGGTGTTTCAAACTGTAGCCCTAAGGGAGGGAACAGAATAAATTTCCTGGCAGACAGCAGGTTTCAGATCAAGAGGAAAGGCTGCTCTCCACTCAGCTTGCGAAGATAAACTAGTTCAGTGTTTCCCAAACTTGATAATTTTAAGGCATGTGGACTTCAACTCACAGAATTCCACAGCCAGCGTTGAAGTCCTCATGCCTTAAAATTGTCAAGTTTGGGAAACACTGAACTAGGACAAGGGAAGGACTGTTCATTAGAAGTCAGAAGGGGTGGCTGCTCCATCACTGGAGGTTTTTAAGAAGAGACTGGACAGTCACTTGCCTTTAGTGGTATAGGCTTTCCTGCTTGAGCGGGGGGGGGGGCTGGACTGGAACAGGGGTCCACTCTACAAGGCCTTGGTAAGGCCACACTTGGAATACTGCATCCAGTTTTGGTCACCACGATGTAAAAAAGATGCTGAGACTCTAGAAAGAGTACAGAGAAGAGCAACAAAGACGATTAGGGGACTGGAGGCTAAAACGTATAAGGAACGGTTGCTGGAATTGGGGATGTCTAGTTTAACGGAGAGAAGGACGAGGGGGGACATGATAGCAGTGTTCCAATATCTCAGGGGCTGCCCCAAAGAAGAGGGAGTCAAGCTCTTCTCCAAAGTGCCTGAAGGCAGGAAAAGAAGCAACGGATGGAAACTAATCAAGGAGAGAAACAACCTGGAACTAAGGAGAAACTTCCTGACAGTCAGAACAATTAACCAGTGGAACTACCTGCCTCCAGAAGCGGTAAATGCTCCAACCCTGGAAGTTTTTAAGAAGAGACTGGACAGCTATTTGTCTGAAATGGTGTAGGGTTTCCTGCCTGAGCAGGGGGTTGGACTAGATGACCTCCAAGGTCCCTTCCAACTTTACTATTATTATTATAACTCCAGTCTGTGGACCGGTACCGGGCTGTGGCATGCCAGCAACCGGTCCACACAAACAAGCAACGCCCCATCCGTAGGATGCAGGCAGCACACACACCCACGTACTCTCCAGTCCACGGAAGATCTTTCTCCATGGAACCGGTCCCTGGTGCCCAAAACGTTGGGGACCTCTGGAGTAGAAGACCTGCAAGGTTCCTTCCAGTTCTGTTATTCTGATGGATCTCTTGTCATCTCTTTTTCCGGTCCAGGCTTGGCTACCAACGGGCCTCTGCTCCCATTGATTGACCTAGATTGGATTCTTGGTTATCAACGCACATCCAGGCAACAGAATAACAGAGTTGGAAAGGACCTCGGAGGTCATCTAGTCCAACCCCTTGTTCAAGCAGGACAAAGGGCTGTCCAGTCTCTTCTTAAAAACCTCCAGTGTTGGAGCATTCACAGCTTCTGGAGGCAGGTTGTTCCGCTGGTTAATATGTTCTCACTGTCAAGAAGGTTCTCCTTAGTTCTACGTTGCTTCTCTCCTTGGTCAGTTTCCATCCGTTGCTTCTTGTCCGGCCTTCAGGGGCTTTGGGGGATAGCTTGACTCCCTCTTCTTTGGGGCAGATCCTGAGAGATTGGAATCCTGCTATCATGCCATCCCTAGTCCTTCTCTTCCTTAAACTAGACATGGATGCTGATGGATGGGCTCAAGTTCTCAGCCTCTGCTAATTGAAACTGTTATTGGTGCATTATCTTTCGCTTGTATCTTCGTTCACCTTCCGCAGAAGAGCCCGCTTACAGAGATTTTATCCACTGTGTGCTGTCGGGGCATTAACTTTAATCCAACAGGAGCTGCTTTGCATTCCCTTCAGGCCTTTTCCTTCTCCAAATCCCATGCAAAGCTCCCGATGGAAGACCTTCTCTGGCTGCCTCACAGCCGTCTCTCTTGCACAGCGCTCCAGAGGGAGGGAAGGGGGGTGTTTGCGCAAGAGGATTTTGGCAGAGCTTCATGTTTTGCCTCCTAATATTCTGGCAATTTCCTGCAAAGGCTCCTTCCCCCAGGACTGCAAGGCCAGCCCGGATTCCACTTTGATGCAGAAGGAGTCCAGCATTAAAAGCAGGAGGGAGCCATGAAAATCCTGACAAGCCCAACGTGACAGAGCTGGATGGGACCTTAGAGGTCTTCTAGTCTAACC